>NW_006408773.1:3832862-3835145 GCF_000296735.1 Chrysochloris asiatica
GTACAGATTTCTCAGAAGTACAATTAAGTGTTCTGGAATACTCATACTTCTCAATGTTGTCCATAGCTTGTCATGATCCACACAATCAAAAGCCTACAAATTATTGCAATGAAAAAGTAAACTTAAGCAGTAAAAGACATGTTGTTGTTGACAAGTTGTTTCTGACTCATAGCAAGACTTATTGGGTTTCCAAGGTGACTTTGAACAGCCAACATTGCAGTTCAAGAAGGTTAAAAGAAAAAAAAAAAGAAGAAGGGTGAAAGAACTACTAAGCAATAAAGGATGAATGTGGCACTGTGGATCAGCACTGGACTTCGGACCACGAGGTTGGCAGCTGCTCCTTGGAAACCCTATACAGAGTTTCTATGAGTTGGAACTGATAGCACTTAATAATAACAATAATTGCGATACTAATTATTTTTAAAGTACAATGTAAATTCAAAATTCTTATGTATTACTAAATTAAATTGTGACTGTTGTTAAGCGTCATTGAATCGGTTCTGAATCATAGCAACCCTGTATAGGATTTCTGTGGATTTGAATCACGGACCTCGCAGTTCAAAAGACTTTCCAGTCAATTGCTTATCCTACAGCACCAAGCAAAGACTCCCCTAATCTATGAATAGCCTTAATCATATGTGGAATATAAGAGTGGAACCAATTATAAAGAATATAGTAAAAAAATGTTTTTAAAGATATAATATGGATTATAAAACTAAAAAGATTTTGGGGGATAAAACTGTATTCTAAAAATGGTATATAAACAAGATTGGGTTCAGAAGGGAAGGACAACGTATTAAAACTAGGAATAATATCTCATAGTTGGAATCCAGTGACAATTTATAAAAAAGGAAATAGAATAATTAGAAAACAAATTTCTAATGTTTCTATAGTTAACTTTTTTTATCATTTAAAAATGTGAAGTTTATAAAGCAAAAGATATTTCATAAGCAATGGACTTTAAAGCTTCTATATAAGTCATAAATGCAAATTAAGCAAAATTACTTATGATAGTTAAAGTTTGGCACTACAGACTAGTCTAATCATTAAAGTCATGAAAATACACACAACTAACAATTATGATTCTGGTGACAAGAAAAAATTTTAAAGGACTAAAGCTCTTATTTGAACCACTTATTTTTAAGTTTTAGCAGATGAAATATAGCAATTCTGTTATGCTGCAGGATAAACACTGGACTACTAAGCATATCGTCTGTCAGTTTGTCTTACTGCGGTGGCTTATGAGTTGCTGTGATTCTGAAAGTTATGGCACCTGTATTTTAAATACCAGCAGGGTCACCCATGGTGGACAGTTTTCAGATGAGTTTCAAGATGAAGACAGACTAGGAAGAAGGAGTGACGAACTCCTTCCGAATATTTAGTCACTGAAAACTTTATGAATAGCAGAAAAACACTGTCAGATATAGTGCCAGAAAATGAGACCCTCAGGATAGAAGGCACTAAAAATGCGACTCTGGAAGAGCTGGCTCCTCAAAGTAGAGTTGACCGTGATGACGTGAATGGAGTCATCCAAAGCCCGCAGGACCTTCATCTGCTGATGGGGCACAACTCAAAATAAAGAGAAACAGCTGTAAACATCCACTGAAAATCGGAACATGGAATGTACGAAGTATGAATCTGGGAAAATTGAAAGTTGTCAAAAATGAAATGGAATGCAAAAACATCAATATCTTAGGCATTAGAGAGCTGAAATGAACTGGAATTGGCCATTTTGAATCTGACAACCACATAGTTTACTATACCTGGAATGACAAATCAGAGAGGAACGGTATTGCATTCTCCGTTAAAAAGAATATATTCAGATCATTCATGAGGTACAACGCTGTCTGTGATAGGATAATATCCATGTGCCTACACGGAAGCCCAGTTAATACCACTATTATTCAAATTTACACACCAAACACTAAAGCCAGTGAGGATGAAATAGAAGAATTCTACCAACTTCTTCAATCTGAAATCGATCAAACATACAATCAAGATGTACAGATCATTAGTGATGATTACAATGGTGGTTAGAATACAAATGGATCGAGGAAGGATCAGTAGTTGGAAAATATGGCCTTGGTGATAGAAATGATGTTGGAGAACGCATGATAGAATTCTACAAAATCAATAATTTGTTCATTTCAAATAACTTCTTTAGACAACATAAGAGATGATTAACACATGAACCTCACCAGATGGAATACATAGAAATCAAATTGACTGCATCTGAGGAAAGAGACGATGAAAAGCTCCATATCATCAATTAAAACAAAGCCA
>NW_006408773.1:3835251-3836284 GCF_000296735.1 Chrysochloris asiatica
ATCCCACCTGAATTTAGAGATCATCTGAAGAACAGATTTGATACATTAAACACTCAAGTCCGAAGACCAGAAGAGTTGTGAGATGACATCAAGAATATCATACATGAAGAAAGCAAAAGTCATTGAGAAGGCAAGAAAGAAGGAAAAGGTCAAAATGGATGTCAGAAGAGACACTGAAACTTGCTCTCCAGCATAGAGATCCTAAAGCAAATGGAAGAAATGAGGAGTTCCAAGAGATGAACAGAAAATTTCAAAGATAAAGCCAAATATTACGACAAAATGTGCAAAAATCTAGAGTCAGAAAACCAAAAAGGAAGAACATGCTCAGCATTTCTCAAACTGGGGGAACTGAAGAAAAAATTCAAGCCTCGATTTTCGTCATTGAAGGATTCTCTGGGCAAATTATTGAAGGATGCAGAAAGCATCAAGAGAAGATGGAAGGAATACACAGAATCATTGTACCAAAGGAAATGGTTCAACCGTTTCAAGAAGTAGCATGTGATCAAGAGCCAATGATACTGAAGGAGGAAATCCAAGGTGCATGGAAGGAATTAGCAAAGAAGAAGGCACCAGGAATTGATGGACTAAAAATTGGAATCTTTCAAGAAAGTGAGGTGGCATGGGAGGCACTCATTCATCTCTGCCAAGAAATTTGGAAGATGACAATCTGACCTATTGATTGGAAGAGATCTGTATTTGTGTCCATTCCAAAGAGAGGTGACCCAAAGGGCTGCGGAAATCATCAGACAATCTCTTTGATAACCCATGCAAGTAAAGTTTTACTAAAGGTAATCCAGAAACAGCTGGAAGCATACATTGACAGAAAACTTCCAGTAGGTCAAGCCAGATTTAGAAGAGGACATGGGACAAGGGATATCATTGCTGATGTCTGATAGAGCTTGGCTGAAAGTAGAGAATATCAAAAAGACGTTTACCTGTGCTTTATTGACTATGCATAGGCTTTCAATTGTGTGGATCGTGACAAGCTATGGACAACATTGAGAAGTATAAGCATTCCGGAACACTTCATTGT
>NW_006408773.1:3836687-3875062 GCF_000296735.1 Chrysochloris asiatica
AGTTAAGAAATAAAACAATGTATTGCATTAGGCAAATATGCTGCACAAGACCTTTTTAAAGTGTTGAAGAGCCAAGATGTCAGCTTGAAGACTAAAGTGTGTCTGACCCAAGCCATGGTATTTTCAGTAACTCATATGCTGGACAGTAAATAAGGAAGACCATATAAGAATTGATGCTTTTGGAAGAGAATATTGAAAGTGCTATGGGCTGCCAAAAGAACCAATAGATCCGTGTTGGATGAAGTGCAACCAGAGTGCTCTTTGGAGACCAGGATGGCCAAACTTCATCTCTCATACTTTGGACATATTGTCAATACAGACCAGTCACTGGAGAAGGGTATCATGTTTGGTAAGGTGGAGGGTCAGAGAAAAAGGGGAAGACCCTCAATGAGATGGATTGGCCAAGTAGCAGCATCGATGGATTCAAGCGTGGCAACAATAGTGAGGCTGGCCCAAGATTGGGCAGTGTGTCTTTCTGCTGTGCATAAGGTCCCTATGAGTCAGTACCTACTCGATGGCACGTGACAACAACAACAGCTAACCATAAGGTTGATGGTTCAATCCCAGACCCTCCTAGGAAACACTTTAAAAGGTCACTAAGAGTATGGACTTCATGGGACTTAACAACAAGCCTAAATCAGACAGTAAAAGTCCAAATTTTATTGCAGACTGTATAGGCCCTTTCAGGTCTGGTCTGGAGATCTCAGTCAAATAGATTACTCAGCTGCCATCTGCTTTCCTTTAGGTCTGTATTTGAATTGTGCTTTCAATCCTTTGTGAGACTCAACAATTCATTCAGAAGTCAGAATTTACTTTACTTGGGATAAATAGATGCTAGTTTTAATTTTATGCAATTTATTAGCACATGGATTGTTGTTGTTGGGAAACACCATCAAGTTGGTTCTGATTCATAGTGACCCGGTATAGAGTTTCCAAGGATTGGCTAATGCGTTTGAACCACTGACCTTGCAATTAGCAATGCAGTGCTTATCCTACAGCTCCACACCAGGACTCCAGCACATAGATTGGTTAGCAAGAATTAATTAAGGTCTTTTTTTTTTTTTTTTGGCATTCAAAGGAATCTTTTAGCTGGTGTCTTTTATTTTAACATAATCTTTAGGCAAGAGACGTAGAGCAATGGACTCTAGTCCGTGCCCTTATTGTTAAAGTGTCTTTAAGGAATTTAATGTTAATATAATTAAGTAAAATTGATGAATAAATACGTTTGCATTGAATTTTAATCAGCAACAGTTGAAAAATAGGGCATATTTATGGGTTGTCTTATTATAATTTCATCATGAGTTAACTTCCAAAACCAAAAGCAAACCCACTGCAATTTTGTCCATTATGACTCATAACAACTCTGTAGGACAGAGGAGAAAAACACTTTTAGGTTTCTGAAACTGTACATCTTTACGGAAGTAGACAGCCACGTCTTTCTCCCTCAGAATGGCTGGTGTGTTTGAACTGCTGACCTTGAGGTTAGCAGCTCAATAGTTAACCCAGTCTGCCACCAGAGCTTCTGTGATTTAGCTTCTGTAGGTTAAGAGAAGTAGTTTTAAGTTTATTATTCAGTTCTGTGAATGATGTAAATTTTGTCAATTGAATTTTTATAATTCTATTATTCTTCTCCACAAGTCTAGAAGACTGGACTTGATAAGGACAATGGGGGTTTTGGAAAATGGGAAAAATATAACAGCCTTTATTACTTGTCCAGTAAAGTGGATTCTCTACATGGAAAAATATTTAACCAGTGTTACATTTTGGCCTTTTGACAAACAAAGGCTTTAACTCAATGTGCATATTTGCAATTCACAAATTAAAAACCATTAGCAAGTGTTGAGGCAGTCCTGGTGTGGTGTTGTAGGGTAAGTACTATTTTCAATTACCTCATATGCGTGTGAAAGTTGGACAATGAATACAAAAGACTTTAGAAGAATTGATGCATTTGAGTTATGGTGTTGGAGAAGACTATTGAAAGTACCATGGACTGCCAGAAGAACAAACAAATCTGTGTTGGATGAAGTGAAGCAAGCTGAAAGTAGTACAACCAGAATGGTCCTTAGAAACCAGAATGACCAGACTTCATCTCTCAAACTTCAGACAAGGAAAACATCATGCTTGGTAAAGTAGAGGGTCCGTGAAAAAAGAAGACCCCAAGATGGATTGATGCAGTGGCAGCAGCAATGGGCTCTAGCATAACAGAAATTGTGAAGATGGCACAGAGTAAGCCAGCCTTTCATTCTGTTGTGCATAGGGTGGCTATGAGTACAAATGATCTTGATAGATGCCAGTAATAACGGGGTGGAGGGTAGGAGGGTGGCTGGGTTTTAAAGAATTTACTGTGTGCATCTAAATGTTTAATGCTGAAGGAAGGAGAACTTTGTATAAGGTTATCTTTGTTGTTGTTAAGTGCCCTGGAGTCGGTTCTGGCTCATAGAGAGCCTGTATAGGGTTTCTGAGGAGCACCTGGTGGGTTTGAATTGTTGATCTTGCCATTCAAACTGACCTTGTGATCTAGTATAGTATCCTGCTGTGATACTATCTGATAAATGTCAAGTTATTTGACATTTAAGCTTTAAAACTTTTATAAATTTACCTATTAACTTTTAGCCAGATGGATATAATTTTGACTATAGGGTCACTTCTGGTATGGCACTATTAGATCAGCGCTGGACTGTGAACCACAAGGTACGCAGCTCAAACCCACAATCTGCTCCTCAGAAACCCTGTACAGGGTCTCTATGACATGGAACCGACTCTACGGCACCTAACAACAACAAGAGTCAGAATTGATTTAATGGCAGTACATATATTATATAAATTATTTTAATAAAATTTTAAAACTTAGTCTTTTGTCTAACCTTTAAATGCAGCAGTGATTATATTTGTCAGTAGATTTAAATATATTTTTATTCCCTGTGGCATAAATATGACTCACTGTCATCGAGTTGATTCCAACTCATAACAAACCTGTAAAAGGCTTCCGAAGCTGTAAAATCTTTATAGGAGCAGAAACCTTCATCTTTTCCATCACCTTTTTCACAGGTGAGTTTGGACTGCTGACCTTGCAGTTAGCAATCCAGTGCTTATCATACAGCACCATGTGGGCATAAACATGTGTATAAAATTTTAAATTATAAACAATATTAAATTAATTGAATATTACAAGTTGCTGATACACTTTGGAAACTGTTTTTAAGACCTACTGTAGTATAGTGGTTACAAACCGGACTGCTAATCTCACAGTCAGCAGTTTGAAACTACCGCAGGAGAAAGATGAGGATTTCTGCTCCCATAAAGATTTACAGCCTCGGAAACCCCATGCAGGGTCACTATGAGTCGGAACCAACTCCATGGCACATAACAACAACAACTGCAGTGGTGTTGTGAGTTAGTGTGTCAGACTGCAAAGTCGTTTGAACTGCAAGGTTGGTGGTTCAAGTTCACCAGCGTCTCCTTGAAAACCCTACACAGGGTCGCTGTGGGTCGGAATTGACTCGATGGCCCTTAACAATGACAACAACTATAAAATATGAAGTCCTGGTGTGGCACTGTGGAATAATTAATGCACTGGAAGGCAAGGTCTGTTTGAACCACAAGGTCGGTGGTTCAAACTCAACAGCCAGAACTGACTTAACAACAAATACAAAGTATAAAACTTTTGTTATTACTAATTAACTTTTATTAATTCTATTTGTTTTTAGAATTCTTTATTTTAAAGTATTGTTAAAATTATTAATAACCTGTGCATGTTAAACAACTTAAAAGCCTGCTTTATGAGAGAAAAAATTATAAATTGTTAGTCATAGCTTCTTGATAGAAAGCACATATACACTTAAACATGAAATCATACAAACAGTAAAATAAATTTACCAGTCTGTGCAAACCAAGAAAAAACAAACAAACAAAAAAACACTGCACACAAGAAAGGGAGGAATTAAGTTCCTCTCAGTCAATTATTTTACTTGGGTAAAACTGCCCTCAAATATGGCCTTTTCCGGACTGCTTTGCATAAAAACATGCTATTAGGTAAACGCAATCCTTGGGGGGAGGGGGGTGATAGCATTTACCATGAAAGCAGGATGAGAGTTGCAACAGGGAAGCCTAGGATATCTTTTAAAATTGACATTCTCTATTTCACCAAAGAATACTTACAAGTAAGCCCAGAGATCCGAAGCTTAATGTGTTTCTTAGAGAAAGAGAAAGAAACAGAAAAAAGATCAGAGTGACTACAATTAGTAGGACTATCCATGATGTTGAAGATATGAACAGAAATGATATAGAAACTGAATAAATTCTGAGGACCCTCTACCTAAACTAATGGTGGTTCAATTCAGAAAAGGGCTCACCTCTAAACAGTGGCTCTGAGATCACAAGTTCATTGAAAACTTTGAACCATTAGCTTTCACTTTTGAACTAGCTTAGAAAGGCATCGTAGCGGTGCTCTCTAGGTGTTGCATGGTGGATGAGAAAAACCAAATCTGGGCAGCTGCCCAAGCATATGGAGATAATTTATATGTTCACCAATAGACATTACCAGTTGGGAACATGGCAGTCCCCAGTGTCGATCCCTTGTGGAATTACCAACAGGGACAACAATATGATACTCTGCCTCATGGGAGGAATGAAACAGATACAGATTAAGCCTGTCAATTTTTCTAAATTAACAGAAGTTATTCAAGAAAAAGATGAAATCCCATCCATTTTTGGTCCTTTTTCCTAAGAAGATCCTTTTCCCATAACCTCAAGTAGAAAAAGAAGTAGAACATTTGAAGTGACAAGAGAAGGGTTTGATTTATACAAGGTGAGTTTGGAGTGCCTGTAACACATCTGAGTGGAGATGCAGGTCTGGTACTCAGGTCAAAGCTCTGGGCTGGAAGCACAGGTTTGGAAGGTGACAGCAGAGGTCAATAGATTGAATGAGGTTAATCATGGAAGAGGTGAAGAAAAGGAAGATAAAGGAAGGGAATGGAGTAGAGCTCAAGACAGTGCTGGAACCTGACTACCAAAACAGGGGGATTTGCTAGCTAAGTGAGCAGAGAATAAGTTGCCCATAAATCTGTTTTGCTCTATGTACAGTCCAATCAGCCAGACAGTATTCGAGAAAGCAGGAATATAAATTTCACCACCAGAAGTCAATTTTTTATTGTCTCATACACTGGCAGTCATGTCACTTAATGTTGTTGTTAAGTGTCATTGAGTTGGTTCAACCCATAGCAACCCTGTTTAGGGTTTACAAAGAGCAGCTTGTAGCTTGAACCACCAACCTTGCAGTTCAAATGACTTTGCAATCCAGCGCATTAGCTCACAGGGTCACAAGACTCCATGTCATACATACATTATGGTGGTGGTGATGTGCCGTAGTGTGGGTTCCGACTCATAGCAACCCTAACTAGGGTTTCCGTGGTTGTAAATATTTACAGGAGCAGAAAACCTCATTTTTCTCCCATGGAACAGCTGGGAGTTTCGAACTGCTGACCTTGAGGGTAGCAGTCCAACTTGTAACCACCATGTTCTCAGAGCTCTCTATATATATCGCATCTTTGAGGATTCTGAAAGTCAATTTTTTTTCTCATTTAGTATCAGATTTATTTATAGATTTTGATTAAGTAAGTAATAATGGAGTTAACCTTGGTGGCACAAACAGTTTACATTTGAGTAAGCTAAAGGAGTTGTGGTATGTCACTGTAGAATAAGCACTGCTAAACAAAAAAAAAAAAAGTTCAAACCCACCAGCAGTTCCTTGAGAACTCCATAAGGAGTCTCTATGAGTCAGAAGAAATTCAAAGGCTTTTATGCACACTAAGCTAGAGGTTGGCAGTTTGAACCCACACAGCAGCATCCAGAAACAAAGGCCCAGTGTTCTGCTTCTGTAAAGACTGCAGTCAAGAAAACCTATGTCTCAGCAATACTACTTTGTAACACAGGGAGTAACCGTGAGTTAGAATTGACTGGATGGCAATGAGTTTGTTTTTTTGTTGTTATTTTTCTAATGCAGTTGCCTTGAGTCACAATCAACTTAGTAGCAAGTGATTTTATTTATTAAAACAAACCTAAGCTCACAAGCCCCGGTTTTGTAAGCATTCTTTTTTAAAGGATATTTCCTCCTGTTGTTGTTCTTGTTAAGTGAGATATTAGCACCCCCCAGCAAAAGGTACTCCATGAAATTGTCTCCAAATGTGATCAGTTAGAGGTGTTTTTGGCCTACAACGCATGCTGTAAACAACTAAAGGGCCTTGTTGATGTTAAGTGGCATCAAGTTGGTTCTGACCCATGGTGACCGTGCATAGGGTTTCCGAGGAGTGACTGATGATGAGCTTGAACCAGTGACCTTGCAGTTCAAATGACTTTGCAGTCCAGCACATTAACCAGCAGCACCACATGAAGACTCCTAGGTGATACTATAGTTCTGATTTAGAATTACCTCACTTAAGAGGCAGTCAGAGTTTTGGAGGTATTGGGGGTTATGTGCCATGGAGTCGATTCTGACTCATAGCTACCCTGTATAGTGTTTCCGTGGCTGTAAATCTTTATGGGAGCAGAAAGCCTCATCTTTCTCCCTCGGAACAGCTGGGAGTTTCGAACTGCTGACCTTGCAGTTCACAACCCAATATTTAGTCACTGGAAATATATTCTCTTGGGAGATGTGAATATCTATGGCTTAAAAATAAATAAATGGGTCTAAAAATAAATAAGTTGTTCCTAAGTCAGATGAATTTTGGAAAGTGCTAAATACTTTCATCTTAAAGTCACGGCCCATATTAGTATAATAAAGGCTTTTTGCAAAGTCTTGTTGTTTTTTAAAAAAACAAGCAAACCCAGAATTTCCCAAATTCATTTGATACCAGAATGTTTTTCCATGGAAAGCTTACTAACCTCTAGAAGACCAATCTTCCCCAGAACTGTGACACAGAAAACTCAATTTGTTTTTTGTTTTTATTTCCTGTAAAATAGCCCTTGGAATTCCCCAGCAATTGAAGTATCTTTCTTATTTAAAACACTTAAATGTGTGCAAAAGAGTAGGGGCCAAAAAGAGGACACCTGATCAGAAAATCTCAGTTAGAGAGGGGGGCACGGTGCAACTCATCATACATATTCAGTGATTATTTTAATCATGACAACACATTGAAGCCCCAATAATGATTAGACAATAAAGCCAATAAAAGGAATTTAAACATGAACGTTCCTTAGACTTCTGGTTGCTGAAAGACCTTAATGGATGTGGGAGAACTCTCAGTTCACTAGGACACAGTGTCTAAACTTTTCTAGATAAGGAAAGTTATGCTTTCATATTTTTTGAGGTAACATTAAAGTTGTTATTGTGTGTATAGCCCTTTCACTGAATTCTGTGAGTCCTCCGAGTGAATTATTAAAACCACAGGGAGAGAATCAGCAGGGACTGACCTCTGCCAATTTGGCAATCAGAAAGCTTCTAAATTGTGAACACCCAGCTCAGGGTGGTTGAGGGACAAAAAAACCCAAATAGTCCTTTTAACTTGCAAGGGTGAGTCAAAAATCGTGGGCACTCTGGCTGTAGAATTTATTTTAATCAAATTTTAGAAAAGACAAATTCATCATTTTCCAACATAGTCTCCTTGCTTTTCAATATGTTTTGTCCATCTGTCAACAAGCTTTCATATTCCCTTATTAAAAAATATTTCAGATTGAGCTGTGAGTCACAAATGCACCTCTGTCTTCACATCTTTATGAGAGGTGAATCTTCATCCTCGGAGGACTGCTTTCAGGAGACCAAACAGATGAAAGTTCCATGTAGTAAGATCAGAACTATAGGAAGGATGCTTTAACACCTCAAAAAGAAGTTTTTGAAAAGTGCCAGGAGTGTGGGCAGAGGTGTGCTGATCTGTATTGCCATGCAAAATCACAACATCCTTGGAGAGCAGTCCTCTGCATTTAATCTAAAGTTTAGGCTACAGCTCTTCTGTAAGCATCTATCTCACTGTAGTGTGCACTGTTGATTCTTGAGCCTGTTTCCTGATAGTGTTCCAATACTGGCCCTTCAGAATCCCAGACTACTGTAATTTTCCAGATGATGATTGACTTACGAACTTTTTCTTGGTCAGCGATTGAGGATGTTTCCATTCTCTGTTTACTCTGCTGTTTACTCTCAGGTGATGAAACCATGTCTCATCACCAGTAATGATTTTTTTTTTTAAAGAAACCCTTACCTACTTTCGAGTATCAGTCCAAATTTTGTTTGCAGATGTCCAGACGCTTCTGTTTATGATCTTCCATGAGCTGTTTTGTTGGCAAACCGAAACAAGGGTTTGCCACATGTCACTGCAGTCCATCACAGAGACCCAGAGAGACCCAATCCATGCTTTATTGGCAGAAAGCCAGCAGTCTGAAGGACAGAGAAAATAGTCTCTCAAGACTATCCTCCATGTTATGAAGAGCAGGCACATTATATAGGGTAAATTACATTTGGTTGTACACTTAATCTATTTTAACATCAAGATAGCATTTTTTGGAAAAAGAAACAATAAAGCCATGAATGTCTTCAAACATTCTACCTTTAGTGAAAAGGAAACAATCTGGCAGTAATCCCTTTCAAACTTCTTAGTTGCTGAGATTATTATCTGGGTGGGTTTAAGCACATCCTATTCTCTTTCCAGGAGCTCTGGTAGCCTAGTGGTTATGAATCAGGCTGAGAACCTCAAGGTTGGCAGTTTGAAACTACCAGCCATTCCGCGGGAGAAAGATGAGGCTTTCTGCTGCCTTAAAGATTTACAGCCTCGGAAACCCTATACAGACTCGCTATGAGTCGGAACCAACTCCATAGCACATAACAACAACATTCTCTTTCTAGGACCATGAGGTCATCTCGGCTAATTTTTAAACTAACTTCCTCATTTACACTGGAGTCCTTGTGTGGTGCTGTGGGTTAATGTGCCAGACTGCAAAGGTGTTTGAGCTGCAAGGTCGGTGGTTCAAGCTCACCAACTACTCCTCAGAAACCCAATACAGGGTTGCTAGAGGTCAGAACCCACTCGACAGCACTTAACAACAATGACTAAACCGAATCCATTTTGTTTAGGTTGGCAGATCCATGCTATCAGTTTCGGTACCCATCTTGTGCAAGCTTTTCGAAATCCAAGTCTGTCGTGGATTATTTCATAGGCGGAACCATGGCTGATTTGCAATGATTTGTGCATAATACCGTCATCAGACTTGGATGTGGAAGGACATTTTACTATAACTGGAGTGGAAATAATCTTTGACTCACCCTTCTATGATATCTGACCAAACTCTGAGTGGTGAGCCTCAGAGAGAGAAAGTACCACATGGGTGACTGGTATCAAAGATAATAGAGAAATGAGAAAGTGATGATATGAATTGTTGTTGTTGTTAAGAGTCATTAATAAGTTCCAACTCATAACAACACAGTATAGGTTGTTTGAGGAGCAGCTGGTGGGTTTGAACTGCTTCTCTTGTATTTAACAGTCAAGTGCTTATCCTATAGCACCACTTGAAGACAGAGTGCTGCATTTATAGTAGAAGGTCAACAAACACTTGATGAAATTCCATAATTCTTACAGGCAATCAATGAGATGTGCATGATTTGTAGAATATAAAACTGATGATCTGCTCTGTAAACCTCTACCCAATTCACAATATATTTTTAAAATCTAAATGTGCAATTACTATACAACTGAGAAATTGTACTCTTCAACATTTATTTCAGATAAATGAAAACATGTGTCATGCAAAAATATGTGCATAAATATTCATAGCAGCTTTATTTATAATATCCCAAATCTGGAATCAACTCAGATGCCTTTCAGCAGGTGAATGGATGAAATACTTGTAGTTATTTTCATGTAGTAGAATTCTGTTCAGCATTAAGAAGGACCAAAGTATTGATACAAGAACAATCTGGGGAGATCTCAAGGGAATTATACTGAATGGAAAAAAGCCAATCTCAAACGTTGTATATAAAAGAGGGCTTCAAAAGTTTATAGAGAAATGCCATTATCTTTTAATTCCGTTTTTACCCAAACTTGTTAAAGCCCCTTCATACTAAACAACTCCATTTATATAAAATTATCAAACTGACAAATTTACAGAAACAGAAAGGAGATTAGTAGTTGTCAGGGTTTTGGGACTGGGGTGGGTTTGTTGTCAAACCGAAATGAGGATTTGCCCCCTGTCACTGTAGTCAGTCACAGAAATGGGGAAAGACCCAATCCAAGCTTTATTAACATAAAGCCAACAGTCTGGTGGACAGGGAGAATCATCTCTCAAGATTGTCCTGTCCATTACTAAGAGCAGATACATTGTACAATGTAAGTTATATTTGGAAGTACACTTAATCTATTTTAACATCAGGATAGCATTCATTGGAAGAAGTATCAATAGGGTAATAAACTTCCTCAAACATTCTATCTTTATATATATAAGGTTTTTATTGTGGATTGAATGAAAGTTAGAAAGTTTCATTACAACGATTATAATCCCCTCAATGTACCATCAGTTAACAATATTTTTCTCTATCCACTAGCTTTGTTTTTGTTACAAAACTTCTACCTTTATAATTATGGCACTAGCAATTAGTCATGAAAACAATTATTCACTATTGAATCTTATGAATCTTATCCCCATCTCTTTTCCCCAGACCCATCTAGACAAGATGACAGCTATTCAGTGGGGACTCTTTCTTTCCCCTGATACTCTTAAACTAAACTCCCTCTTGAAACCTTCTAAGCAAGTCACTTGGTGCTTTTATTGCCCACTCATTTTAGGTAGCCAATGTCTAAGTTGCCCGTCCCCATCTACCCTGTGTACAGAGGGGATAACATTGATACTTGATGTGAAGACTCTTTCCCTCTCTGTTGGTATTTAGAGTAACTACAGCTCTGAGTATAGGTCAGGTTCATCAAATTGAAGCAATTCACCCGTGTTTCCTTTATAAAAAAAAAATTATTTATTTTTTGCAGTCTTCCTCTAGTCAAATTCTGATTATCGAGCAATAGAGGCTAGGTCAAAAGGGTACTGTATGCAAGTTTGGGTGTTCTTGTGCATCTCCACTCACATCATATCATCTGGATGCTTCACTCTCAGCTCTAGCCCTCTGTGGCTAAGTCCTTGTCCATGGGCCCAAGTGTCCTCAGGTCTCACCACACTTTGGACCAACCAGCCCTTCCTCTTCTCTCTCTCACTTCCAGGTCAACCGGATTCAATGCACTGGGGTTGAACTCAGCCAATTTTTTCATTGTTGCCTTTCCGCCTCTTCCACTCACCAGTAGACCAATGTGTTTACCAGCAAGCTTACATGCTTGTTATTGTATTCCCTTTGAGTTCCAGTCTTAGAGGGGAGTTTGTCCTGAAGGCACTTGATTGATAGACTTGATGTCTTCCTGGGGAACAGCTTGCTTATACTTTTAGCAGCCACTCCTGCTGACATTTTTGTTTTGGGTTTTTCATGATGATCTTTCTTTGAAGATGTATCTTCTGTCACTGTTGCTGTTCCAGTCTGCTTGTCCTTTTTAGTGGGAACCTCATAAGGTTCTAGATGGGACTCAGGATTCCACCTAATGTCCTATACTCTGTAAAGGCTTTGCACTAGGCCTATTTCACTGGACAAGTTCTAGAACCCCTTTTATGTATTCCAATCAGTTATAGGCTGAAGACAGGCTTACAAGTTTTCTCTAATCATGTTTCCCAACATTGCTTTCTATCCCACTCAAGTGTCTGTTTTACAATAGTAGGCAAGGGAAACTAATATTCATAAGGCAGTCAAGGATTTTAGTATTATTTTCCCCCTTCAAGCTATACCTAGATCTCTGTATCCCAGAGCCATGTTGTTCCAAGTTTGAGTATGCATCACTATTTACCTCTGTCCCATTAGGCCATGCAAAACTTTCTCAGTGTTCCCCTATCTATCTTGTTCTTCTGCCTCCTCCCCCTTCTTGTATTGCCCTCCCCAACACCCAAACTAAACCCCCACCCCAACCCAGTTGTTGTTACCTTATATTCCGTTAGTTCTACCCTCCATTTAAGACAGTCTATTTTATCCTGTAATCTACTTGAATTTCCCACCACCTGGATCTCTGTTCCTCTGTGTTTACCTTCTTTCACATTGTAATTGTTTTGATCATAGACTGACCTCCAAGATCCTCTATTCTTATCATGTTATTCTGCTCATAACTCTTATATCTGTCGATTGAGTTCAGGGTGATGCTGCCATATACATCATTCTGTAGTTGTTGTCTGTTCTTGTTGGTTCTCAGTCCACAGAATTTCCTTTAGGATGTTTTTCATAGCAGGGTTGGCTTTGGCAAAATCCCTTAGCTTCTGCTTATCCTGGAATGTTTTGATTACACCATCATATTTGATTGACAGCTTTGCTGGGTAGAGGATTCTTGGGTGGCAGTTTTTTTCTTTCAGGGTTTTATATATATCTCCCCATTGCATTCTTGCCTGCATGGTTTCTGTTGAGAAATCTGAGCTTAATCTGATTTGCTTGCCTTTGTATGTTATATTTCTCTTTTCCCTAGCTGCTTTCAAGATCCTATCCTTGTCTTTGATTTTGGAAAGCTTGATTATTCTATGTCTTGGTGATTGTCTTTTAGGGTCTATTTATCCTGGGGTTCATTGAGCTTCTTGAATGCTTATCTTTTCACTTTTCATGATGTTAGTAAAATTTTCTTCCAAAATCTCTTCAACTATCTCCTCTGTGGACTTGTGTGATTGTTGCTGTTCCCGATGCACAAGTTCATCTCATGATCACACCATTCAGATGGCAGTTGGTGAGTGCCTAAACATAAACCAATAGACATTCATCAAGTGAATAAAATACAACAACAGCACAATGCCTCAAAAACAACAGATAATCTCTGTTAACATAAAAACAAGACAGAGTAGATCAAATTAAATGACCAAGAGGCAGAACTAGAAAATGATTTTTCAGGGAAAAGAGGTACAGTAACTGCCTGAAATAGAGTTCAGGAGAATGACATTTAGGTACCTCCAAACTGTTGACAATCGAAAGCCTTTTTGCTTTCAGCCAAGTTCTATCTGACTTCAGAAATGATATCCCTCATTCCATGTCCTCTTCTGAAATCAGATTGAACCTCTGGAAGGTCTCTGTCAATGTATGGTGGCAGCTGTTTCTGTACTACTTTTAATGAAAATTTACTCACATGGGATATCAGCGATATTGTCTGATGATTTCTACATTCCATTGGGTCACCTCTGTTTAGAATGGGCACAAATACAGATGTCTTCCAGTCAGTTAACCAGGTAGTTGTCTTCCAAATTTCTTGGCATAGATAAGTGAGTGCCTCCAGTGCAGCATCACTTTGTTGAAAGATTTCAATTTGTATTCCATCAATTCCTGGTGCTTTATCCTTTGTTAATACTTTCAAAACACTCTGGACTTCTTCTTTTAGCATCATTGGCTCTTGATCATTTGCTACCTCTTGAAATAGTTGAATATTGACAATTTTTTTCTTTTGGTACAGTGACTTTGTATTCCTTCCATCTTCTTAAGATGCTTTCTTCATTACTCAATATTTTGACCATAGAATCCTTCAATATGGCAAGTCGAGGTTTGAATTTTTTCTGCATTTCCCTTAGGTTAAAAAGTGCTGAGTGTGTTCTTCCCTTTTGTTTTTCTAACTACCGGTCTTTGCACATTTTAGTGTAATAGTTGACTTTGTTTTCTCATGCTGACAGTGGAAATTTTCAGTTCTGTTGTTGTACCTCCTCACTTCTTCCATTTGCTTTAGCATAAAAGCAGAGAATACCAGAAAGGTATTTACTTTTGCTTTATTGGCTATGCAAAGACTTTTGATTATGTAGATCATTATAAGCTATAGACAACATTGTGGAGAATGAATATTGTGAAACACTTATTTGTGTTCATGAGGAACCTGTACCTAGACCAAGAGACAGTTGTTCAAACAGAACAAGGGAATGCCTAATTACAATTAGAAAAGATGCGCACTAGGTCTATATTCTTTCACCATACTTATTCAATCTGTATACTCATCAAATTATCTGAGAAGCTGGATTATATGAAGTAAAACTGGTATCAGGATTGGAGGAAGACTCATTAACAAACTGCGATATGCAGATGATACAATCTTGCTTTGCTAAAAGCCAAGAGGATTTAAAATACTTATTGATGAAAATTAAAGACCACAGCCTTCAGCATTCATTGCATCTCAATGTAATGAAAACAAAAATCCTCACCACTGGACCAATAAATAAATGGAGACAAGTGTGAAATTATCAATTACTTCATTTTGCTTGGATCAATCATCAACACTCATGGAAGCAGCAATCAAGAAATCAAATGACATATTTCATTGGGCAAATCTGCTGCAAAAGACCCCTTTAAAGTGTTGAAAAGAAAAGATATCAGTTTTAATACTAAGGCGCACCTGACACAGCCATGGTATTTTCAATAGCCTCATATGCATGTGAAAATGGGATAAGGAATAAGGAAACCATTGAAGAATTGATGCATTTGAGTTACGGTGTTGGAGGAGAATATTATAAGTACCATGGACTGCCAAAAGAACAAATAGATCTGTGTTGAAAGAAGTGCAGCCAGAGTGCTCCTTGGAGGTCAGGATGGCAAGACTTCATCTTTGATACTTCAGACATAATATCAGGAAAGACCAGTCAATGGAAGAGGATATCATGTTTGTAAAGATGAGAGTCAGAGAAACAGAGGAAGACCCCCAACAAGATGGGTTGGCACAGTGGCAGCACCAATAAGCTAAAACATAGCAATGATTATGAGGTTGGCCCAAGTTCAGGCAGTGTTTCGTTCTGTTGTGCATAGAGTCGCTGTAAGTCAGTACCAACTTGATGACCCCTAACAACAACAACAAGCTATTGACAGAAAGGTCAAGGAAAACAAGGAAGAATCCAGAAAAGTACTCCAGGAACAATCGAACAAATAGATAAAGGATTGGAGACAGCACAAAACCTGCAAACAGAAATGCAAAAGATTAATATTAAGGTATCAGAAATGGACAATACACTGAAAAGGCAAAGGAGTAGATTTGAATCAATGGAAATCAGAATCAGTGAATTTGAAGGTTAATCTCACAATACTAGTAAACTGAACAATCAAACCACAAAATGAAAAAATCTGAAGAAAGTCTAAGATTTGTGTGGCATAGCATGAATAGGAATAACCTGCAGGTGATTGGAATTTCAGAACAGGAATAGACAAAGGAAAGCACGGAAATGATAGTAAAAGAGCTACTTGGAAGATAATTTCCCTAACATCAAAAAAGAGGAGAAGATAAGCATTCAAGAAGCTCAGCAAACCACAGGCAGAATAGACCCCAAAAGAAAATCACCAAGATATATCACAAAAGAAAATCAAAAACCAGGAAAGAATTCTGAAAGCAGCTTGGGAAAAACAAAATATTGCCTACCAAAGAAAACCAATAAGATCAATCTCTGTTTTCTCAGTTGAAATCATGCAAGCAAGAAGGCAATGTGGAGACAGATACAAAACTCTGAAAGACAAAAACTACCAACTAATAATCATGTTACCTAGCAAAGCTGTCCCTCAAATATGGTGGTGAAATTAGAACAAATCCAGATAAAGAGAAATTAAAAGAATTTGTAAAAACCAAGCCAGCTTTACAAAAAATACAAAAGGGTGTTCCTTGAACTGAGAACAAACAATAGCAAACAATTATCAGAGTCTGATATACAAGGCAACACCACTAGGAATTTAGTCCAGATATGGAAGTGTCCAGTCTTAAAACTACAGGACTAAAAATAGTGAATCAGAGATCTTAATCCACGTTCAGAACAACTACAAAGCGAAGGGAGGGAAAAGTGTAGTTACAGAGTTCCAGATGGTGAAGAAGTAAAGGAGATTTCAAGGTAAAACAGATTGCTTTAAAATGAGGAAGAGATTAATAAAGTACAGGTTAACCTCAAAGAAATTTAATACACCTTCACATTAAATCATGAAGATTTTGTAAACATTAAAACTATGAAGACATTGAAAATAAAAAGCCCCCCAAATATCCACTCAGCACAGGAAAACATGCAGAACAAAGAAATCAGCAGCACCAGAAAAAAACATACAGCAAAGTGACTGCAATCAATTCATACCTAGCAATAATTGCACTGAATGTCAATGGAATAAATGCATCAATCCAGAGACAGAGAATAGCAGAACGAATAAGAAAACAGGATACTTCAATATGCTGTCTACAAATGACACACCTTACACACAAAGGCAAACAAAGATTTAAAATTAAATGATGAAAAAAATATATCAAACTAGTGGGAAACTTAAACAATCAGGACTGGCAATATTAATCTCTGATAAATTAAAGTTAGAAGCAAAAACCAGTACAAAAGACAAAGAAGGAGATTATCCCATGATTGAACAAGAAGACGTAACCATAATAAATAACTATGCTCCAAATGAAAAAGCCTCAAAATGCATAAATCATACTCAAATATAACTGAAGAAAGAAATATACAACTCTACAGTAATATACATTAATACAACATCTACAATAATTAGATAAAGTCCAGCAATGTATGTATACAGTCACCAGAAGTAAAGAAATAATAAAGATTAGAGCAGAAATAAATGTATTAGGAAACAATAAAATCAAAGAAAGGATCCACAAGACAAGAAGCTGGTTCTTTCAGAGGATTAATAAAATTGACAAGCAATTGGCAATAGTAAGGAGGCCTTGCAATGTAGTGAGTTATGTATTGGGCTACTAACAGCAAGGTCAGTAGTTCAGATCCACCAGTGGCTCCACAGGCAAAAGATGAGACTTTCTGCTCTTGTAAAGATTTACAGCCTCGGAAACCCTATACAGGGTTAGGACTGACTCAATAGCACACCACCACCACAATATAGTGGAAGACTTATTATACCATTCATAAAAGAGCAGAACAACCAGAAAGAAACTCAACAAAAACAAAAAGGAACTAAACAACACAATCAATCTACTTGACCTCATAGGTTTGTACAGAGCATTCAACCCAACAACAGCACAGTACACATCCTTTACCAGTGCACATGGAATATTCTCCAGAATAGATCATACATTAAGCCACAAATCAAGTCTCCATAAATTTACAAACATCAAAATGCTACAAAGCATCTTCTCAGATGGCAAATCTATAAAATTAGAAATCAGCAATAGGAAGATTAAGGATACAAAATCAAATATATGGAGACTGAATAACACCTTGCTTAAAAGCTACTGGGTACTACAACAAATAAAAAACTGAAATTAAAAAAAAAAAAATTCCTTGAAGGAAATGCGAACAAAAATACAACATACCAAAACCTTTGGGACACAGCCAAATCAGTGCTGAAATGGCAATTTATAGCAGTAAACACACACATCCAAAAAGAAGAAAGAACCAAAATCAGCAAATTAACACATCTCCAATAATCAGAAAATTAAGTCTACAGTCACTAAAATAAAAGAAATAATAAAGATTAGAACAGAAATAAATGGATTAGAAAACAGAAAATCAATACAAAGAATCAACAAGACAAGAAGTTGGTTCTTTGAAAGGATTAATATAATTGACAAACCATTAGCAAATCTAACAAAAGAGGGAGAAGAGGCAAATAACATGCATAAGAAACAATATGGGTAACGTCACAAAAGAACCAATGGAAATAAAATGGATAGCAGAATACTGTAAACAGTTGTACTCCAACAGATTTGAAAATCTGAAAAAAAAAAACCAATGGCCTACCTAAACTAATACAGAGTGAAGTAGAAAACTTGAACAGACCTATAACAATTAAAATAAATCGATTAAGTCATTAAAAAAAAAAAACTCCCAGTAAAAAAAGTTCAGGCCCAGATGGTTTTACTGGTGATTTTTTTTTTTTTTTTCCGAAAGCTTCTATCTTGAATTAAATGATAGTCTACATGGCAGAACATCAGTTTTGCCCTCAACCAATCACATCTTGTTTTATTGCAATAATTACAGTCCCCTTTTTGATGTACACAAAAACACGCAATAATATATAATCATTGAAACAACCAAAGGACACATTTTGCAAACCAGCCCCTGAATGTCAGCACACAGCCTTTCTCTTTCCATGAATCTAGAGTCCTCACATGCTCTATCTCTCCATGTCATCTTCATGCCTCGCCATGCCTCTGCCTCTGGTGTCTTTGCTTCTCTGGTTAGGGCCCCATGTTCTGCTCATGCTCTTCCCTCTTGCTGTTCCTAGGGTTCTCTGTTCCTGGAATGTGAAATTAACTACTCTCCCTCTTTGTTACTGGTGAATTCTACAAAATATTCAGAGAAGAGCTGACACCAATGTTACTCAAACTATTCCAGAATATAGAGAAGGATGAAAATCTTCCAAATGCGTTGTTTGTTTTTAAGTGAGTATAATCCTCAAACCAGAACCGTGCAAGGACATCACTAAAAAAATAAAAATTAAAGACAAATATCCCCCATGAACATAAGTGATAAATTCTCAACAAAATCATAAACAACAGAATTCAGCAACATATAAAAAAATAATATATGATGAGCAAGGAATGCAAGAATGGTTCAATACTAGAAAAACAATCAACATAATTCAACATATAAATAAAAACAGGAAAAGAACCACATGATTTTACTGATTGATGGAGAAAGGGCATTTGACAAAATCCAATATCTATTCTTGATAAAAACAGTCAACAAAGTAGGAATTGAAGAGATATTCCTCAGCATAATTAAAAACATATATACAAATCCAACAGTCAGAATTACTCTCAACTGAGAGAAACTGAAAGCATTCCCTTTGTGCGCAGGAAACAGATAATGATGCCCTTTATCACCACTGCTATTTAATATTGTACTGGAAGTCTTAGCCAGAGCTATAAGGTAAAATAGGGAAATTAAAGGCATCCAAACTGGAAAAGATGAAGTAAAATTCTATTAGCAGGTGATATGATCCCATACCTTGAAAATCTGAAAGATTCAGTTAGGAAAATGATTAGAACTCATTGAAAGATTCAGGAAAGTAGAAGGTATAAGGTCACTATACAAAAATTTGTTGGATTCTTCTATACTAATAAAGACAGCTCTGCAGAGGAAATTAGGAAAACAATACCATTTGCAATAGCAAGCCAAAAAATGAAATACCTAGAAAGAAATATAACTAGAGAAACAATCGACTTATACAAAGAAAGTTACAAAACATTACTACAAGAAACCGAGAGATTTACAAAAATACAAGAATATACCATGCTCACAGATAAGAAGATTTAACATTGTGAAAATGTCAATAATACTCAAAGCAATATATAAATATAAAGCAATCAATCCAAATCCAAATCTGAACATCATTCTTTAAAAAGATCATTAACTTTATATGGAGAGGAAAGAGACCTCACATAAGCAATGCAGTGCTTAAGAAGAAGAATAAAGTTGGAGGCCTCTCACTCCCTGATCTCAAAAATTGCTACATAGCCACAGTGGTCAAAACAGCCTGGTCCTGGTAGAATGAAAGTCACATAGATCAATGGTACAGAATTGAGAATTCAGAAATAAATCCATCCAAATACAATCAACTGATCTTTGATAAAGGATCAAAGCACATTAAATGGAGAAAAGATCTCTTCAACAAATGGTGCTGGCAAAACTGGAAATTAATTGGCAAAAGAATGAAACAGCACCCATACCTCACACCATATACAATTATAAACTCAACATGGACTAAAGACCTAAATATAAAACCTAGAACTATAAAGATCATCAATTAAAAATAGAGACAAACATAGGAGTCCTGGTATGGCGCTATGGAGTTTATGCGCCACACTGCAAAGCCGTTTGTACTCCAAGGTCGGTGGTTCAAGCTCACCACCTGCTCCTAGGAAACCCTATACTGGGTCGCTATGGGTTGGAACCGACTCAACAGCACTTAACAACAACAACAACAATATATGGCATACATACACTATCAAACATTACAAAAGACACACAAGCAGTAGAAGACAAAATAGATGACAGCAACATCCTAAAACCTAAACATAATGTACATCAAAAGATTTTGCCAAAAGAGTAAACAGGGAGCCCACAACCTGGGAAAATAAATTTTGCAACAATGTAGCAGACAAGGGACTAATACGTAAAATTTATAGAAAAATATAATATCTCTACAAGAAAAAGACAAACAACCCAATTAAAAGGCGGGGTACAATACATGAACAGACACTTTACCAAGACATCTAGGCAGACAACAAACACATGAAGAAATGTTCATGAGCATTAGCCAATGTTGTTGTTGTTAAGTGCAGTCAAGTCATTTCCACCCCATAGCAACCCTGTATAGAGTTTCCCAGGTGAGTTTGAACCACCAACCTTGCAGTTCAATTGGATTTGTAGTTTGGCACAGTAACCCACAGAGCCACACCAGGACTCTAGAGTTAGACTTGCATCTCTCTAAATCAGGCTGCTAATCTCATGGTCAGCAGTTTGAAACTACCAGCTGTTCCACGGGAGAAAGATGAGGCTTTCTGCTCCCGTAAAGATTTACAGCCTCTGAAATCCTGTGCAGCTTGCTGAGGATTCTAGCTAGACTCCCTCTCTCCATGTCCTCATCTCTGCCTCCATCTCCAGTGTTGCTGCTTCTCTGGATAGGGTCCCACATTCCGCTCATGCTCTTCTCCCTTGATGGTCTTAGGGTCCTCTGTTCCTGGACTATAAGATTAACTGCTCCCCCCTTTTTGTTGCAAAATGTCTACCTTTATAGTTGTGACAGTCACAATTAGTCATGATAATACTATTGAATCATAAGGATCTTATCCCCATCTCCTTTCACCAGACCTGTCTAGATAAGATGAAAACTATTCAATGGGGATTCTACCTTCCCCCGCACACTCTGAAATTAAACTCCCTCTTGAAAACTTGTAAGCCAGTCACTTAGTGCCTTTATAACCCCCCCACCCCCATTTTAGGTAGCCAATGTCTAAGTTGCCCATCCCTATCAAACCTGTATACAGAGGGGATAGGATTGATACTTGATGTGAAGACTCCATCCCTCTCAGTAGGTATTTTGATTTTAAAAAAAAAGCAGAACTGGGGAAAGGATATTCCTTGCATTATGTTTCAGTTTCTTGTGAATCTATAACTATTTTAAAATAATATTTTGCAGGTATACCATTGCTCTTTGAAGGGGGCCCTCGTGGCACAGTGGTTAAGCACTAAGCTGCTAGCCAAAATTTCCAAGGTTCAACCCATCAGCTGCTCCATGGGTGAAATACCTGGCAATCTGTTCCCATAAAGATTACAGTCTTGGTAGCCTGATGAGTCAGTTCTACTTTGCCCTATAGTGTTGTTACTGTGAGTTGTAGTTAACTCAAAAACAATAGTTTTTTATTGCTCTTAGAAGAACATTCAAATTATTTACCATGGTCTATAAGATCATGCAATACTGTGCTCTTACCTCTTTAATTATCATATTGAAGCTATAGCTAGTTAAAGCATTCCATCTTGCAAGTAAAGAGACCATAGTACTAATCCTTTGAAGTTGCAGCTGGCTAAGACATCTCTCTTTTTGTAAGTAATTAGTGCTAACCCTTGTTTACACTGCCTAATAGATAAATCAGTCACTAATCAGTAGTGATTGCTCCTACAGTACAGTACAGTTAACACCAGGATGCACAAAGCCTCATTTAGTACTATACAGCAAGTAAAAGTGTTTGGAATTTAATTATTTATCAGATGTTTTTATTAATAAATAGTAATATGCCAGGCAAAAGAACAACTATTTTTTGCAGAGGTTTCTGTGTGTTTTTCTCCTGATGTGGTGCTGTAGAATCAGCACTGGACTGCAAACCACAAAGTTGACAGTTCAAACCCACCAGCTGCTCTTCAGAAATGCTATTCAAGGTAGCTATGATTCAGAATCAATTCAATGGGAGTTAACAGCGACAACAGTATAACGTAGTATAACAAGCAATTGAGTAGGAAATCAGAGATCTTGGTCTAGTTTCAGCACTTTCATTGGATACTCAAATTTGGATTGATTGGTTCCAATTTCAGAACCCCAGTTTTCCCCATTTATAATATGCAGGAATTGGGTTGGAATTGTTATTGTTATTAGGTGCTGTCAAGCTGATTCCAACTCATAACAGCCCTATTTACAACAGAGCAAAACACTGTCCAATGCTAACCTGGAAAAGAATCACTGAAGTGCCTTTGAACTGTGAGGTTTCTATGTGTGTGGTGATTCTAGGAATATCAGTTGGCCTGTGTTTTAATCCTCTATGAACTTACTTTGTTCTACTTAAATTAAAACTTAATAAAAATATAGAACTTATCAACTAAATTAGTACCTGCCAACATATTTTTTTTTTCAATAATGCCTTCAGTGCAGCTTTGACTTCTCCCTTCAGTACCATCAGGTCTTGATCATATGTTACCTTTTGAAATAGTTGAACATCAACCAACTCTTTTTGGTACATTGACTCTGTGCGTTCTTCCCATTTTCTTTTGTTGCTTCATGCAATATTCAATACTTTGCTTATAGAGGCCTTCAATATTTCAAGTCTAGGCCTGCATTTTTTTTCCTTCAGTTCTTTCAATTTAAGAAACGCTAAGATATTTTTCCCTTTTGGTCTTCTAACTTCAGGTCTTTGCATATTTCATTATAATACTTTACTATCTTTTCTCTAGCTATCCTTTGACATTTTCTGTTATTTGATGTCATCATTTCTTCCATTTATTTTAGCTACTCTACTTTCAAGAATAAGTTTCAGAGTCTCTACTAAAATGCACTTTGGTCTTTTCATTCTTTTTTCACTATCTAATGACCTTTGGCTTTCTTCCCATCTGATGTTCCTAATGTCTTTCTACAACTCCTCTAGTCTCTGGCCGCTAGTGTTCTATGTGTCTAATCAATTATTGAGATGGTTCCTAAATTCAGGAATTGGTAGAATACCAGTTGAAATATTTCAACAAACTAATGCAGTGCTGATGCATTCACTATGCCAAGATATTTGAAAGACAGCTAGCTGGCCAACCAACTGGAAGAGACCCATATCTGTGCCCAGTACAAAGAAAGGTGACCCTACAGAATGTGGAAATCATCGAACAAAGTCATTAAAATCACAAGTTTGTAAAATGTTGCTGAGATATCATTTAAAAATGGTTGCAGCAGTGAAACTGTTGTTGGTTAAAACAAATCTCTTTATATAAGTAAAAACTTTGAAGTTGTAGCTGACCAAAAAAATTATCTTTTTGCAAGTAAAAGAACTTTAAGCCACTACTGGCCAAACAATTTGAACAAATAGAAGACCATTAGTGTTAACTCTTAATTTACAATTCCTGGTTTGGGACTGTGGGTTAATGCGCTGAACTGCAAAGTTGGTTTGAACCTCAAGGTCGGCAGTTCAAGCTCACCAGCTGCTCCTCAGAAACTCTATATAGGGTTACTATGGGTTGGAACTGACTCAATAGCACTTAACAACAGCAGTATGGTGCTGTAGGATAAGCACTGGACATCTAACCACAAGTTCAGTAGTTCAAATCCATCAGTCTCTTTGCTAGAGAAAGATGATGCTTTCTGTTCCCATAAAGATTGCAGCTTCAGAAATCCTATACACAGTCACTATGCGTGAGAAATTGACTCAGTGGTAGTGCACTTGGTTTGGGTTTTTATAGCTAAATCTATAGTTAACCCTCACTCCAAGGGCTATTATAGGAATGAAGGGAGAAAAAAAACATCTATCTCTGAATAGATAGATGCCAGTGAAGTCAAGAAAAGTCACGAGACCTTTTGGATAAACTGAACAACAAAGAAGGTCCTGAAGTTCCTCAGATCCTACGCCCTAAATCCCTATAACCACCCCCTTGCCCTTTTCAATCAGAAAGACAGTCTTTAGAGAATACGCAATCCCTCTGCCTCCTGCATACGGGTATACATAAAGCATTACTTGCTCTACCACACCCCTATCTCCAAGTGATTGTCATTCCACGAGACAGGCAGCTCTGAGTCTCGGTTTCAATGTAGCAGCAGTACCTAGATAGGGAGCTGCCAGAAATTCAAGCTGGATTGAGAAAAGGACATGGAACAGGGATATTATTGCTAACATTTGATGGCTATTGGCTGAAAGCAGAAAATATCAGAAAGATGTTTATTTGTGTTTTATTGACAGTGTAAAGGCATTCAACTGTGTGAATCATAACAAGTCATGGATATAGCACTGTGGAGAATGGGAATTCCAGAACACTTAATTATGCTTATGTGGAACCTGTACATAGACCAAGAGAAATAGTTCTAACAGAAAAAGGGGATGATTGAATGGTTTCAAATCATGAAAACTTTGTATTAAGGTTGCATCCTTTCACCATATTTATTCAGTCTGCATGCTGAACAAATAATCCAAAAAACTGGATTGTATGAAGAAAAAATGCACCATCTGAATTGGAGAAAGATTTATTAACAACCTGTGATATGCAGATGACACCACTTTGCTTTCTGAAAGTGAAGAGGATTTAAGACACTTCCTGAAGAAGATCAAAGAATACAGCGTTCTATATGAATTATAACTCAATGCAAAGAAAACAAAAATACTCACAATTGACCCGATAAACATCATGATAGATGGAGAAAATAATGGAATTGTCAAGGACTTCATTTTACTTGTATCCATAATGAACACTCATAGAAACAGTGGTCAAGAAATCAAAGGCTATATTTCATTGAACAAATCTGCTACAAAAGACCTCTATGAAGAGTTAAAGAGCAAAAATGTCACTTTAAGGGTTAAGGTGTCCCCCTGATCCCAGTATGGTATTTTCAATCACCTCAAATGCACATGAAAGGTGGACAATAAATAAGGAAGACAGAAGAAGAATTGATGCATTTAAATTATGGTGTTGGAGACGAATATTAAAAGTACCATTGACTGCCAGGAGAACAGACAAATATGTGTTCAAAAAAGTACAGCCAGAAAGCTCCTTGGCAGCAAGGATGGAGAGATACTTCTTCTCACATACTTTGCACATGTTTTCAGGAAGAGCCTGTTCCTGGAGAAGAGCATCATGCTTGGTAAAGTACAGGGTCAGCAAAAAGAGGAAGACAACACCATGATGAACTGACACAGTGACTGAAACAATGGGCTCAAACATAACAACAAATGTGAAGATGGAGTTGGACTGGGCAGTGTTTTGTTTTATTGTGCATAAGATAGTTATGAATTGGAGTCAACTTAATGACACCTATCAACATATTGATTGCTATTGTGTCACTCTTGCTGAGAAGAGACTGGGTCAGCACAATGAAATTACATATCCTTTTAATGAAGTCTTAATACCGAGGAAATGAAGTAAAGGCTAAGGATTTCATGGGTTTTGAAGTTTTGGTGGGAAAGAGATTTCTATAAAATGTGCTTTTTGGTGATACACATGTCTCATGAAGTGAAAATCCAGTTATGAACTAGAAGGGCCAACAATGTTGTAAATCTATTATCAATACTTCAACACCTCAAAATCTCATAAGAAGCATAAAAGAACTAATAGTCACTATTACTCCCAGGTATTATAAATGATTTCATTGCCCAGTGTGTATTTTTCCAATGGTAATAGGAAAACAGGAGTCCTGGTGGCGCTGTGGTTATTGCATTGGACTGTAATGTTGGTTTGAACCACGAGGTTGGCAGTTCAAGCTCACCATCCACTCCTTGGAAACCCTACACAGGGTCACTATGGGTTGGAACCAACTCAGTGGCACTTAACAACACAACAATAACAATAGTATAACAAGGATATTGGTCTCATTCCTTGTCTCTCTGAACCTAGGTTTCCATGAGAATTAGCAATTCCTAGTGTAACAAGGGTTTACAGTGTACCAAGTGTTTTGCTTAAAGATCCTGAGAGATTAATGGACTGGATCTATTGATTTATACTTTTTTAAAATAGATGAATGGAGTTGTCAGTGATTTATCTTTTATTCTCCCATCATGTGCCTCTTATCTTTTTGTGCACAATGTTCAGAAGCAGTGTTTTCTTCAACATCATGTAGTAAAAGAAGTCATGCAGTAAAATCTAGCTATCCTAACACATACTTCTAAATATCACTCCCTCTATAAGAGTAAGACCTTCACACTGTTTGCTAAATGTCTGAAGCAACCAACCTGGTGTTCCAAGATTGTCATTGCTGTTGTTAATTGTCTTTGAGTTGGTTACAAGCAGCAAAAAAGGAGAAAAGATATTGTTAAATGAATAGTAAGAGATAAGGAAGATTATCTTGACAAAGGTGATCAAAACAAAAGGGAAAAGAATTGGAAATCAACAGGTTGACTCTGGAAGACAAAAATAGGAGCTGCAACACATTCAAAATTGGTTTCTTAGAAAAAGGGAACAGAACAAATTTGTTGTTGTTGTTAGGTGCCATTGAGTCGGTACCGACTCATAGCAACCCTATGCACAACAGAACAAAACACTGCTCGGTCCTGGGCCAAACTCACAATTGTTGTTGCCAAGCTTGAGCCCATTGATGCTGTCACTTTGCCAATCCATCTCGCTGAGGGTCTTCCTCTTTTTCTCTGACCCTCCACTTTACCAAACATGACATCCTTCTCCAGGGACTGGTCCATCCTGACAGTATGTCCGAAGTATGAGAGACGAAGTTTGGCCATCTCGGCCTCCAAGGAGTACGCTGGCTGCACATCTTCCAGCACAGATCTGTTTGTTCTTTTGGCAGCCCATGGCACTTTCAATATTCTCCTCCAACACCATAACTCAAAAACATGAATTCTTCTACAGTCTTCCTTATTCATTGTCCAGCTTTTGCATGCATATGAAGTTATTGAAAATACCATAGCTTGAGTCAGGCACACCTTATTCCTCAAGCTGACGTCTTTGCTCTTCAGCATTTTAAAGTATTCAAAAGCATGATATAAGAAATTTTCTTGAAATTGAAAGAAATACTTGAATTGAAGGTAAAATGGCATTCAACACAAATACTTATTCTGGATTACAAATATACAGAAATATTTCTTACACAAATGGTTTTTTTAAAAAATAAAACCCACAACAAAATAAGGTTGGAAAATCTGGAAATCAGGTTGATATAAAATTAGGACAGCAAACTAATGTTTCCTAATGTCATCAAGACTAAAGAAGCCAAACCAGAATAGACGCAAATTGTTAAAGTTTGGGTGATCCTGAAAGACTACTGAAACTAGAAAAAATGTGGGTCCAGGCCCTTGCATGAGAGACTTGGAGGAGGTATAGTGAGTCCTTTCAGGATCCTGATGCATGAGAGTAAATTATTAGCAGGACTGTGGAGAGTCAAACACATTCTAAACAGCAGAGTCCACCGACATCTTTCACTGTTTCCACCTCTGCACAAATTCAATGGGAAAGATACTCATTTGTTATGCAAATCATATGCAAACTTGTTTCTTAAGAGGGAGATAAATTTTCTAATAGGGTTTCAACCCATAATTTTTCCTATCCTGGTTATCATTCTGGTTAACACAAAATTTTTTAACTGGGGACTTTTCCAGTTTCACTTCTTTGGCCATGACTGAATCAGGAAGAACCAGTTCGAAGCCCTACTTAAAATGTTTCCTTAGAAGCATTAAACATGAGTGGACAAAGCAAAACTCAAAAAAAAAAAAAAAAGAAAATGTGGCTCAATGTTGCCCAACTATAAAGACAAGTATTTTCAAATATATAATATCTCTTTAATGAATAAACTACCAGAATATTAATTTATCAAATAAAAAGCAGATTGTAAAAACAGTTGTAAAAGATCTCCTAGTGAGAACTGAATCTGTTTAAACATATGATTAAAGATGAAACAGATGTGAAAATTATAGTAATAGAACAGTATACAAATGCTTTAAACAATGACAACACAGAAATAACAAGACAACTTGCTAAAAAAGTGATGAAATTAAAACAATAATAAAATATTATTACACACTTATTAGAATGTCAAAATTAAACAAAGGAAACAAAGAAGAAAAACAACAAATAAATAATAATAAAAAAAAAACCATCAAACTGATGATACCAACTGCTGGCAAAGAAAATCTCATTCATTACTAATGTAAATGCAAAATGGAGCAGCCACGTTGTAAGTCATTCTGGCAGTTTCTGACAAAGCTAAACCTAGTCTTACCATGTGATCCATCAATCATACTTTTGGGTATTTGCCCAGCTAATTTGAAAATCTATATGTAAATATTCACTGCAGCATTATTCATAATCCCCCAAAGCTGGAAGCAATTAAGATATACTTCAATAGCTGAACAGATAAAGAAACTGTGGTACATCCATATAGTGGAATATTATTCATCTGTTAAAAGAATTCAGCCCAGACCAACAGAGGCAAGAGTTGGAGCAGCCACAGTGTGTGCCTTCTCCAGCCTGCCCTCCATAGCCCTCCATCAGCCCCAGGGTTTCTTTCTCCCTTCCTCCTTCACCCCTACTTTCCTCCTCTGCCAGCCCACAGGACCTCCCTCTCTTTCTCTCCTGCCCCTATTGTTCTGATCCATATCTCCCACCCTTCCCATTCCAGACCAATTCCCTTTTTACCACTCAATGTTTGGCTTTCATCACACACACACACACACACACACACACAACACACACACACACTCTACCACCAAGTGACCAAAAACTTGACCATTCAAAAACCAGCTACCCAGAACACTGCTTGACTAGAACAGTGGTAACTAAAGGTAGATTAAATGTCACTCTCACTATCTGGCTACTTATGCATAGAAAGGAAGTTGGCAGTATCATCAGAAAGAAGAGAGTATCAGTTAAGAAGATATGCTAAGAGTGGGGCATACGTCAGCATCTCAGAAGGAAATTGTCTTGAGAAAATTCTCATTCTGGCTAGACCCATTAATACCATCTTTGATCACTGATGAGGTGAAAGAGAATATCAGTAGCTCTATTGTGGCGCTGGGATAATCACTGGACCACAAGGTCCACTTGAACCAAAAAGGTCAGCAGTTCAAACTCACCAGCCACTCCTCAGAAACCCTACACAGAATCGCTATGAGTCGACACTCACGGGTACTTAATGACAACAACATATATGCATACTTAAACAATTAAGTAAATACCTGGCAGATGGCAGGAGCTAGAGTTCTCACTTTTGGAGTAGAATGTTATAGATAAGCAAGTGGAGAAACCTAGAACGACCTATGTAGTAATGGATAACTTATGGAGACATCATTATGAACAAATACTTACCTTAAATGTAAGTCAAAAGTTATTGCTGTAAAGTCACAGAAACTTATATTAAGCAAAAAATTCAAAATGTGCAGCTATTGTTTCTAAACATATCCTGCATCACTTCTGAAGGCAGTGCTTCCATCTCTAATTCATCACTCATCTGTCAGTTTGTTCATTCTACTGTAGTGACTTGTGTATTGCTCTGATTCATGCTGGAAGCTATGACACCAGTATTTTAAATACCAGCAGAATCACCTATATTGGACAGGCTTCAGAGGAGCTTCCAAACTAAGACACACTAGGAAGAAGGAGAAGCAGACCATTTCCGAATGGTTAGTCACTGAAAACCCTATGAGTAGTTCCAGAAAATTGTCTGATACAGTGCCATAAGATAAGCCCCTCAGATTGGAAGGCACTGTAGGATAAGCACTGGACCGTAAGGTTGATTTGAACTGCAAATTTGATGGTTCAAATCCATCAGCCACTCCTCAGAAATCCTATACAAAGTCGCTATGCCAGTTGACAACAAAAAAAATAAGACTAGAGAAGAACTGGTTGTACAAATTAGAGTTCACCATAATGATGTGAATGGAACAAAGTTTTCAAGACTTTCTTTTGCTGATGAGGCACAATCAGAAATGAGAAGAATTAGCTGCAAACATCCATTAATAATCAGAACATGGAATGTATGAAGTATGAATCAATGAAAATTGGAAATCATCCAAAATGAAATGGAATGCATAAAGATCGATATCCTAGGCATTTGTTGTTGGTGATGATGATGCTATCAAGTGCTGTGGAGTAGGTTCTGACTTATAGCGAACCTGCATAGGGTTTCCAATGAGCATCTGGTTGGCTTGAACCACCAACCTTGTGGTCCAGTGCTTATCAATGACCAAAAACGGGCTGGTATTGGCCATTTTGAATCAGCTAATAACACTATTTACTATGCCAGGAATGAAATTGAAGAGAAATGGCCTCTCATTCATTGTGAAAAAAAGCATTTCAAGATCTGTTTTGAAATACAATGCTATCTCTTGTAGGATAATATCCATATGCCTACAAGGAAGACCAGTTAATACCACTATTCAAATTTATGTATCAACCACTAAAGCTACAGATGATGAAACTGAAGAATTCTACCAACCTCTTCAGTCTTACATTGATCTAACATGCAATCAAGATGATTGGATTGCAAAAGTTGGAAACAACAACAACAAAAAGGATCAGTAATTGGAAAATATGGCATTGTGATAGAAATAATGCTGAAGATCACATGACAGAATGTTTCAAGGCCAACAGCTTATCCATTGCAAATACTTTTTTTTTCAACAATGTAAAAAGCAACTATACAACTGGACTACATCTGGAGAAACTCATTATCATCAGCCAAAACAAGGCCAGAAGCAGACTGTGGACACACCATCAATTGCTCCTATGCAAGTTCAGGCTGAAGCCAAAGAAAATGAAAACAAGTCCACAAAACCCAAAATATGACCTTGAATATATCCCACTAGAATTTAGAGACTACCTGAAGTACAGATTTGATGCATTAGATACTAATGACCAAAAACCAAAGAGAGTTATGGGCTGACATCAAGAAATCAGCCATAAAGAAAGCAAAATGTCATTAAAAAGAGAGGAAAATGATCAAAGACAACAATGGATGTCAGAAGAGACTCTGAAACATGCTCTTGAACTCGGAGAAGCCAAAGTGACGGGAAGAAATGGAGAAGTGAAAGAGCTAAAGAGAATATTCCAAAGGGCATCTTGAGAAAACAAAGTATTATAATAATGAAATGTGCAAAGACCTAGAGTTAAAAAACAAAAAGGGAACAACATGCTCAACATTTCTCAAGCTGAAAGAGTTGAAGAAAAAAATCAAACCTCAGCTTGCAATACTGAATGATTCTAAGGGCAAAATATTGAATGATGTATTAAACATCAAAAGAAGATGGAAAGAATACAAAAGTCACTGGGTTATGCTCAACCATTTCAAGAAGGAGCCCTGGTAGTAGTGGGTTACAAGTTGTACTGCTAAGCACAAGATCAGATGTTTGAATCCATCAGTGGCTCTGCAGGAGAAAGACAATAAAGAGTTACAGCTTTGGAAACCCTATACAGGATTACAATGAGTAGGAACTGACTAGACAGCACACCACAACACCACCACCACCACCACCACAACCATTTCAAGAGGTAACATATGATCAAAGACTGATACTATTGAAAGAAGTCCAAGCTACACTGAATGCATTGGTGAAAAACAAGGGTCATGAATTGATGTAATACAAATTGAAATGTTTTAAAAAACTGATGCAGTGGTGGAGGTGCTCACTCATCTATATCAAGAAATTTAGAAGACAGCTACCTGACCAACCAATTGGGAGAGCTACATATTTGTGCCCACTAAAAAAAGGTGACTCATCAGAATGTAGAAATCTCAAACAATATCATTAATGTTACATGCAAGTAAAATTTTGCTGAAGATACTTCAAAAAAGGTTGCAACAGTACAACACAACAGGGAACATCCAGAAATTCAGGCTGGATTCAGAAAAGGATATGAAACAACAGATATCATTGCCGATGTCATACCAAAACCTGGCAAAGACATCACTAAAAAATAAAATTATAAACCAATATCCCTCATGAAGGACTCCTCGTGTGGTGCTGTAGGATAAACAATGGACAGCGAACCACAAGGTTGGCGGTTAAAACTCACCAACTGCTCCTCGGGAACCCTATACATGGTTGCTATGAGTCAAAACTGCCTCAATGGCACTTAACAACAATAACATCCCTTACAAACATTGATGCAAAAATTCTCAACAAAATCCTAGCCAATAGAATCCGACAGTCTGTCTATCTATCTATCTATCTATCTATCTATCTATCTATCTATCTATCTATGTATGTATGTATGTATCTATCTATATATCACGACCAAGTGGGATTCATACCAAGTATGCAGGGATGGTTCAATATTAGAAAAACAATCAATGTAATCTACCACATAAATAAAACAAACAGTAAAAATCACACGATCATATCAATTGATGCAGAAAAGGCATATGTCTCAGCAAGAAAATTAGTGGAACTCAACAATAGATTCAGCAAAGTGGCAGGGTACAAGATCAACATACAAAAATTAGTTGGATGCCTTTAATAAAGAGAGCTCTGAAAAGGAAATCAGGGAAATAATACAATTTACAATAGCCATTCAAAATATGAAATGTTTGGGAATAAATGTAACCTGAGAAACAAAAGACCAAACAAAGAAAACTACAAGATACTACTATAAGAAATCAAAAGAAACCTGCAGAAAGAGAGGAATATACGATGCTCATGGATAGGAAAATTTACCATTGTGAAAATGTCTTCACTACCCAATGCAATCTATAGCTATAATCCAATTCCAATCCAGAATCCAACAGCATTATTTAAAAGAATAACAAAGTAGGAGACTTCTCCAGTCCCAATCTGAAAACTTACCACACAACCATAGTAATTAACACATCCTTGTACTGATACTGCAAAAAACACATAGATCAATGGAATAGAATTGAGAACACCAAAGTAAATCCATCTACATACAGCAATTTGATCTTCAATGAAGGGCCAAAATGCATTAAGTGGGGGAAGAAATAATCTCTTCTACAAACTGTGCGGGCAAAATTAGAAATCCATTTGTAGAAAAAACAAGGCCCATATCTCACAGCATATACAAAAATGAACTCAATGTGGATTAAAGACCTAAATGTAAATCATAGAACTGTAAAGACCAATAAAAAATAGGAACAAATTTAGGGGCAGAAATACACTATCAAACATAATTGAAAATACAACACAGAAACAGAAGACCAAAATAGATGAATATGACCTCCTAAAAATTAGACACTTAAGTGCATCTAAGGATTTCATCAATAGAGTAAAAAGAGAACCCACAGGCTGGTAAGATGTTTGGCAATGACATATCAGACAAAGGAGTACTCTATAAAATATATAGAACTCTTCAACGTCTCAACAAGAAGACAAATCATCAAATTAAAAAATGGAAAGAGAACATGAACAGATATTCCACCAAAGAAAATATTTAAGTGGCCAACAAACATAGGAAGAAATGCTCATGATCATTAGCCATTTTTGTTTGTAAGTTGTTAAGTGCTATCAAGCACCCTGTGTAGGGTTTCCCAGGAGTGGCTGGTGGGCTTACACTGCCACCTTTGCAGCTCAAACTGACTTTGGGTCCAGGACTTCCATTAGACATTGTTGTTGTTGTTAAGTACCTTTGAGTTCTTTCTGACTCACAGTGACTCTGTACAGGGTTTTCAAGGAGCAGCTGGTAAGTTTGATCTTCTGACCTTGAAGTTCAAACAGATCTTGCTGTCAGGGACAGCTTAAGACCCCTGGGCCTTAGGTCTCTCTTACCCTGACTTCATATCTTCCCCTTTGCCCTAAGTCCTCTCCTTCTAGACAGGGATCTAAGAAAAGGGGGAAAGATGAGGACATGGAGAGAGAGAGCAGCTGAGGACTCTAGACTCATGGAAAGAGAAAGATTGAGTGCTGGTGGCCAGAAGTCAGACTTGCAGAGTGTGCCCTTTGTTTGTTTAAATTATTATATATTCTTGAGTGACTTTGTGTACACTCCCCAAAACAAAACAAAACAAACAAGCAAACAAAAATCATCATTCAACCATATTGTTGAATGATGATGCACAGAGGGGATTGTAATCATTGCAAAGAAATGATGGATGTAAAACTGATGTTCTCCCATGTAAACTATCACTCAATTCACAATAAAAATTTAAAAAAGAAAAGAGTGAAGACATGTCTAGTCCAACAAGAATAGTAACATTGAGAGGAACCACCTGGAAACAGAGATAAAGATATCAAGACCCGAAGCCCCAGTAGAGAAAAGCAACTGGCTGCAAAGAGGAAGCACTTGGCAGACAGCCCATAAAAACAGCACCTAGAACTGACAACTGCAAAAAGCATCCCATTTCAAAGAATCCTTCACCTCTTTATTAAAAATCAAATGAATATTCAGCATACCACTCTTTTTAATCAATATGTATTAGCCCACTCTTGGAAGAGAAGACACCATATGCCCCATAAGCCAATGCACCCCAATCCCACTGTGTCTTCTCCACTCACAGAGACAGACCCACTTCTCTCTTTGAAGTGTACTTTCACTTTGCAATCAATAGCTTCTGAATGAATGCTGATTGTTCCTGTGTTATTGAGAAGTGGTGAAGCAGTGACTTGGTGAGACTAATTCTTTACACAACCCCCAACCCCGATCCCCTGGCAGAGGGAGAGGTACCAGGGAAAAACACTACATTGTGGTCCAGTGCATTATCCCACAGCACCACACCAGGACTCCCGTTAGTCATTAAGAGAGATGCAAATCAAACAACAATGAGATATCATCCTACCTCAGCATTAATTGTTGTTGTTGTTAAGTGTCATTGAGTCAGTTCCGACCCATAGTGACCCTGTTATAGGGTTTCTGAGGAGCAGCGAGTGAGCTGGAACCGCCGATCTTATAGTTCAAACAGACTTTGCAGTCCAGCACTGTGGGATACAGTGCTACACCAGGACTCTATTCAGTATTAACAGCAAAACTCAAAGAAACAGAAAACAACAAATGATGGTGAGGGTGTGGAGGCACTGGGAACCCTCCTACAGTGCTGGTGAAACTGTAAAATGGATAACCACTGTGGAAAATGTATGGCACTATCTAAAAAAGTTGGAAATAGAAATACCTTATGACCCAGAAATTCCTCTACTTAGTATATATATCCATAAGAAATATGAGCCAAGACTCAAGTAGATATATGCACACGATGTTCATTGCAACACTATTCACAACAGCAAAAAGATGGAGACAACCTAAGTTCCCAACAATGGAAAAATGGGTAAACAAACTTTATTACTATGCAACATTTAAGAATAACAATGAATCTGCTAAATACCTGACAACATGGATGAACATGAAGGACATTATGCTCAGTGAAATTAATCAATCACAAAAGGACAAATATTGTATGAGATCACTGTTATAAAAAATTAAGATTTTTCTTGATAAAAGAAACATTGTATGATGGCTAAGCGGGGGGAGCAGGGAGGGAATTATTCACAGTTCTGTTGTGGTGCTGTGAGATAATGCACTGTACCACAAGTTCATTTTGGACAGTAAGGTCGGTGGTTCAAATTCACCAGCCACTCCTCAAAAACCCTCTACAGGGTCAATATGAGTCGGAATCGACTTCAAAGCACTTAACAATAGCAACAGAGGATAAATGTGTCTTATCATAGAAGACGGGGCAGGCAATATATAAAAGGAGGGAGGTTGGCAGAGGAAAGATGAAGGTAGCAGGAGAAACAGGGAGCAGTGTAAGAGTTAAATACTAATAACTGATAGGACATGGAGGGGATTACAATCATAATGAAGCAAAGTATATGATTTGTTGACTACAAAACAAATCATATACTTTGCTTCATTGTGATCTGCTCTGTAAACACTCAATTCACAATAAAACATTTTTCAAAGTTAATTAATTTAAAAAATTAACTTTCAATTCAAACAATACCTTTCCTGGGAAGAATTGCTCTTTTATGCCCCCATTATTGTCTATACATTGCTGTTATTGTTAAGTGCCATCAAGTCAGTTCCTACCCATAGTGGCCCTGTATAGGCTGGTGAGCTTGAACTGCCGACCTTGTGGTTCACACCAACCTTGCAGTCCAGTGCATTAACCACAGCACCATACCAGGACTCCTATCTATACTCACTGCTAGCATTAACACATATTATATTGAACTATAATCATTGAATAACTTGTTTGCTGTTGATTCTGGATTGCAAACTTCTTGTTGGGATGAACTAGTCTTTTGGGGTAAAGTGTTTGGAATTACTGTTTGTATTAATTAATAGTAATATGCCAGGCAATAGAACAACTATTTTTTTTAGAGGTGGGTGTGTTTTTCTCTTGATGTGGCACTATAGGATAAGCACTGGACTTATCAACATTGGCAGTTGAAACCCACCAGCCACTCCTCGGAAATGCTATACAGAGTCACTATGAGTCTGAACTGACTCGAAAGCCCTTAGCAACAACATTCTTTTAATAATAGCCTTTCATGAAATAATTTGTAAGTTCTTGAGCAAGGAAAAGGACTTACAACTCAACTGACTAGTTCTTGTTGTTTTCCATCCAGTTGATTCTGTCTCACAGCGGCCCTACATGAAAGAGCAGAACTGACCCATAGGGTTTCCTAAATTGGAATCTGTATAGGAGCAGACTACCAGGTGTTTTCCCCTACAGAGCCACTCACTGGTAGTTTCAAACTGCCAATCTTTCAGTTAACAGATGAGCTCTTAACCATTGTGCCATCAAGGCTCCTTTGATTAGTATTGAAATAAGATCTTCTGATGAAGACTGTGGCCAAAGTGCTATGTTGGTTCTCTGTTCCCACAACTTCTTTCTCTAGCTTTATAAGCATAGGAAGCTAACATGACACATTGCTCCAAGATACCAAAGTACCAAAGGTACAAATTGAAATGCTGATAGTGGTATTGAGAAAGTGAATGACTATAATGATGGATTTACACATACTTTTGAAAATTAAGCTTCTTGTCCATTGCTTGCAACTGAATCAAAGGTGAACCTAATCTAGTTTTACCCTAACAGACAGAGAAAATTCTGATGATAAACTGCCAAATTATTTTGGTTTATACCTCAGAACAATGTCAGAGATTGAGTGATCCTGCTATAAAATTTTTTCTTCCAGAACCATCTATGTATTTGTGGAAACAAATTTTGCATTGTTTATATAAATTAAAAGGAAAAACAGGGTTAGTGTTGATTCTAAATCTTGTCCCATTAAAAATCACATCTATCAAAATGAACCAATTATTTTTAAAAGCCCATCCAAAGCATTAAAGGACTCCTGGGGGTGGCACTGGGACTCCTGGTGTGGCGCTGTGGATTAATACGCTGGACTGCAAAGTCAGTTTAAACCACAAGGTTGATGATTCAAGCTTACCAGCTTCTCCTCAGAAACCCTACATAGAGTCCCTATGGGTCGGAACCAACTCAACGGCACTTAACAACAACAACAATAGCATTAAAACATGTATTTACAATAGAATTTTACTCTTCATACTCAATGATATCAAATATTATAATTGATATATTTCTATCTGGATTCATTTTATAGTAAAAATTATTGCAATAATCTCTCAATCCAGAAGAAAATTCTCTTTTTTGTTAGCATTTAGAGTATTATGATCACAAGAAATTGAAACAAACAAGTTTAAATTTCAGTTTATATACATATTTTTGAAGCAGAATATGAAAATGTTATCAATAAATATATTCAAGCATAGAAGTATATGATGCTAGAACTAAATCCTGCAAAGAAGGACAACAGAAATATGCATTCAAACACGGAAAAATTTTTCTTTTTAAATGAATGATGGAGGGCAAGAAATAACTTTGATACTTAAATTCCTCTTAAGAAACTCTCATAATTCTCCTGGAGTCCAGATTTCTGGCTTTCATGGAAGCTTAGTAAACCACAGGGGCCATTGCTAAGGTGTCCTTTTGAACTTTGAACCTTGAAAATACTGGTTCTTTGTCAAACAATAGTCTAAATAAATTTGCAAGACCGTTTTGCCTTGGGCATTGTGCTCTTTCTAAGAATTCAGTGAGTTTCATGGAAACCTATTTCAAAGATCAGACTGGGAACTACGTTTGCTTTTAACCAACAATTATTTTAATAATTCTAGAAAACAATACTGTATGAAAATCCTTTCTGAGCACAAATTTAGTTATCAGTTCTGTTCCCACACTTTTTTCCCATGGCAATAATAAAATTTGTTATAAGAATTTTGGAACTTCTTCTCATCCTCTGAAACATTTTTGATATTCTAGTGAAACTGTTACACCAATTTAAAAATCCTACATCCAACAAAAAGAGCTCTGGTAGCATAGAGGTTATGAGTCAGACTACTAACCTTAAGGTCAGCATTTTGAAACTACCAGCCATTCTGTGGAAAAAAGACAAGGATTTCTGCTCCTGTAAGGAGATGCAGAATGCATCAAGAAAAGATGGAAGGAATACACAGAGTCATTGTACCAAAAGGAAATGGTTAATGTTCAACCATTTCAAGAG
>NW_006408773.1:3876941-3884023 GCF_000296735.1 Chrysochloris asiatica
GGGGGGGTTACAAAGGCAAGGAGTGACTGGTTTACAAGCTTTCAAGAGGGAGCCTATATCCAGAGGGCGCAGAGGAAGGTAGAATCTCCAATGAGTGGTTTCCAATCTGCTTGGACAGGGCTGATGAAAGGAGATGGGGATAAGACTGTTATGGGACAATAGTGAAGAATTACTGTCAGGATTGACTGTGAGGGTTGAAAATGTAAAGGTAGATGTTTTGTAACAAAAGGAGGGGAGTGGCTGACTTTGCAGTCCAGGAGCAGAGGTCCCTGGGACCATCAAGGGCGAGGAGCGGAGTGCGGGACCCTACCTAGAGAAACAGTGATGTAAAAGATGGAGGCAGAGATGATGACGTGGAGAGATGGAGTGTCTTCGTAACTCTGGACTCAGGAAGGGAGAAGGGCTGTGTGCTGGCAGCCAGGAGACAGACTTGCAGGGTGTACCCTTTGTTGTTTGATGATGCATGGAAGGGATTGTAATCATTAAAATGAAATAAAATATAAGATAAATGCAAAACTAATGTTCTCCCATGTAAACTATCACATAATTTACAATAAAAACTTTAAAAAAATGTGTGGGGAAAGATAGAGTCCGCAATGAATAATAGATTTCATCTTATCTAGATGGGTCTGGCTAAGAGAGCTGGGAATCAGATTCTTATGATTCAATAGTGAGTAATTGTTATCATGACTAATTGCAACTGTCACAATTGTAAACTCAGAAGTTTTGTAACAAAAATGGGGGAGTAGTTGATCTTACAGTCCAGAAACAGAGGACACTAGGATCATCAAGGCAAAAGAGCACAAGCAGAATGTGGGACCTTATTCAGAGAAGCAGTGACACCAGAGATGATGGCAGAGCTGGGAGAAAGGAAGCAGCTGAGGCCTCTAGATTCATGGAAAAAGTGGGACTGAGAGCTGGTGGCCAGGAGGCAGTCTTGCAGAATGTGCCGTTTGGTGGTTTAAATTATTATATATGCCTGCGTGTTTACAAAAGGGGGAGGGGATAAAATGAATACAGAGAAATACTGTTTTCTGATGGTACATGGAGGATATTATGCCCACTGTAAGATACGATGGAAAAGCTCCATATCATGAGTGAAAACAAGGCCAGGGCAGATTGCAGAACAGACCATATGCAAATTCAAACTGAAGCCAAAGAAAATAAAAAAAAGTCCACGAGAGCCAAAATATGACCTTGAATATATGCCACTTGAATTTAGAGATCATCTGAAGAACAGATTTGATACATTAAACACTAATGACTGAAGACCAGAAGAGTTGTGGGATGACATCAAGGACATCATACAGGAAGAAAGCCAAAAGTCATTAAGAAGACAAGAAAGAAGGAAAAGTTCAAAATGGATGTCAGAAGAGACACTGAAACTTGGTCTCCAGCGTAGAGATGTGAAAGCAATTGGAAAAAATGAGAAGGTACAAGAGCTGAACAGAAAATTTCAAAGATTAGCTTAAGAAGATAAAGTCAATTATTACAACAAAATGTGCAAAGATCTGGAGTCAGAAAACCAAAAAGAAAGAACATAGCCAGCATTTCTCAAGCTGGGGAAACTGAAGAAAAAATTCAAGCTCGACTTTCGTTATTGAAGGATTCTCTGGGTAAATTATTGAATGATGTAGAACACATCAAAAGAAGATGGAAGGAATACACTGAGTCACTGTACCAAAAGGAAATGGTCGATGTTCAACCATTTCAAGAAGTAGCATAGCATATAATCAAGAGACAATGATACTGAAGGAGGAAGTCCAAGGTTCACTGAAGGAATTGGCAATGAACAAGTCACCTTGAATTGATGGAATAAAAATAGAAATCTTGAGGAGAACAAACAAGATGGCGGATCGGGTGGATGTGTAGTAAAGAGCTCCGTCAACAACACCACAGAATACCCGACCAAGCAGGCTCAGGGGATGGTCCCATAACTCTGGACCACATATAAAGGACTATTTAGAAGGTTGGAAGGCTTACAGCTGGGGGAATTTGTGACAGAAGCAAGAAATCTATTGCTTTCTAGTCCGGGACACTTGGCTGCTCCAGGAGCCTCCATCTTGGGTGTGACCAAGTGGGGGAAGGATCAGAGCGACCACAGATGCCTGGGAAGGTCAGGTAGATTACTGGATAAAATAGACTATCTTAAATGGAGGGAAGAGCTAAAGGAATATAAGGTAACCACAATGAGGTTGGGGTGGGGGGGTTTATTTTGGATGTTGAGGAGGGCAAACAACGGGGAGGAGGCAGAAGAACAAGATATATGGAGGAGCACTGGGACAGGTTTGCATGGCCTAATGGGACAGAGGCAAATAGTGATGCATACTCAACCTTGGAACAACAGGGCTCTGGGATACAGGGATCTAGGTATAGCTTGAAGAGCGTAAATAATAGTAAAATCCTTGACTGCCTTATGAATATTAGTTTCCTTTGCCTACTATTGTAAAATAGACACTTGAGTGGGATAGAAACAAATGTTGGGAAACATGATTAGAGAAAACTTGTAAGCCCGCCTTCAGCCCATAACTGATTGGAATACCTAAAAGGGGTTCTACAATTTGCCCAGTGAAATAGGCCTAATGCAAAGCCTTTACAGAGTATAGGACCGTAGGTGGAATCCTGAGCCCCATCCACAACCTTGTGAGGTGAGACATTCCCACTAAAAAGGACAAGCAGTGACGGAAGATACATCTTCATGATGAACCTGACCTATAATCAGAGCGGTAGTTACTGTAAATACCAACAGAGAGGGAAAGAGTCTTCAAATCAAGTATCAATGCTATCTGCACTGTTGGAACAGAACATGGGAACACTGAATGGTTTAAAATTAAGAAAGGTGTGCGACAGGGTTGTATTCTTTCCATACTTATTCAACCTGCTATGCTGAGCAAATAATCCGAGAAGCTGGGTTCTATGAAGAAAAACATGGCATCAGGATTGGAGGAAGACTCATTAACAACCTGTGATATGCAGATGATACAACCTTGCTTGCGGAAAGTGAAGAGGACTTAAAATATTTATTAATGAAGGTCAAAGAGTCACAGCCTTCCGTATGGATTGTATCTCAATGTAACGAAAACAAGAATTCTCACCACTGGGCCAATAAACAACATTCTTATCAACAGAGAAAAGATTGAAGTTGTCAAGGACTTCTTTCTTCTTGGATCAACTATCAACACTAATGGAAATAGCAGTCAAGAAAAGAGATCAGATGATGTATTGTATTGGGCAAATCTGCTACACAATACCTTTTTGAAGTGTTGAAGAGCAAAGATGTCTGCTTGAGGACTAAGGTGCACATGACCCAAGCCATGGTATTTTCAATATAACCTCATATGCATGCGAAAGCTGGACAGTGAATAAGGAATACCGTAGAAGAAATGATGCTTTTGAGTTGTAGTGTTGGAGGAGCATATTGAAAGTGCCATGGGCTGCCAAAAGAACCAACAGATCTGTGTTGGAAGAAGAACAGCCAGAGTGCTCATCCAAAGCCAGGATGGCCAAACTTCGTCTCTCATACTTCAGATATATTGTCAGGAGGGACCAGTAGCTGGTTTGGTAAGGTGTTTGGTAAGGTGGAGGGTAAGAGAAAAAGAGGAAGATCCCCCAGAGAGATGGATTGGCAAAGTGGCAACATCAACTGGCTCAAGCGTGGCAACAATAGTGAGGTTGGTCCAGGATTGGGCAGTGTTTCGTTCTGTTGTGCATAAGGTCTCTATGAGTCAGTAACGACTTGATGGCACCTAGTAACAACAACAACAACAATGAAACAAAGTATATGATTGTAAAAATGATTATCTGCCCTGTAAACTTTCACTAAATTCACAATAAAAATTTAAAAATAAAAAAAAAAGAAGTACATCCATAGTGCTCCTTAGAAGCCAGGATGGCCAGACTTTGTCTCTCATACTTTGGACATATTATCAGGAAAGACCAGTCCCTGGAGAGAACATCATGCCTGATAAAGTGAAGGGTCATTGAAAAAGAGGAAGACCCCCAAGGAGATGGATTGACACAGTGACAACAGCAATGGGCTCAAGCATAGCATTTGTGAGGTTGGGACAGGATAAAGAAATGTTTCGTTCTATTGTGCACAGGGTAGCTGTGAGTTGGGATCTACTCAATGGCACCAAGCAACAACAGACTCCATCTGCTAGCAGTTAATTTGTTGACAATTGTTGAATCTACGTTAACCAAAGATATTGGTCTGTAGTTCACTTTTCTTGTGATACCTTTCGTGTGAGTAATACGTGTCTCATAACATGAGTTTAGACTGTTTCCTCTCCTTCTTCTTGTAAGAACACTTGAAGTACTGATAAAATTCTCTACATGTTTGGTGGAACTCACCAGTGAAGGGATCTGGGCCTGAGATTTAATTAGGGAGATTTAAAATGACTAATTCTGTCTCTTAATTATTTTGTTTTTGTATTTCTTCTTGAGTCAATTTCATTCAATTGTGTTTGTCTAGGAATTTATCCATTACCTAAGGTCTTTAATTTGTGCCATACCTTATAATCCTTGCCATTTTCCTTAGGTTGGTAGTAATTTGTGATCTTTCTTTCTTTTTAAAAGCTATTAATTGACTGAAGAGTTACAGAGCAAATCATCAACTTTACATTCAACAAAGCATACACTTTGCTTCATTTTATGATTGCAATGTCCTCCATGTATCAACACTTAATAGCATTTACCTCGATTCACTTTAACTATTGCATTTCTCTCTTGCTACCTTCATCTTTTCTCTGCTAACCTTCCTCTTGTTCTTGTTGTATATTGCCTGCTTTGTCATCCATATTAACATGTGCTTATCCTCTAGCCCATGAACAATTTGTCCCTTGCCCCTGCCATCATAAATTATTTATTTTATCAAGAAAACTTTTTACAACATTGGTCTCATACAGTGTTTTTCTTTTCCATTTCTGTTTTATTAATTTTATTCAGCATGAAGTCCTCCAGGTTCAACCAGGTTGTGAGATGTTTAACAGATTCATCATTATCCTTGAATGTTTTGTAGTATTCCACTGTGTGTATGTACCAAAGTTACTTTAACCATTTTTCTGTTGGTGGGCTGTCGCTTGTAGACAGCATATCAAAGTATCTTGTTTTCTTATCCATTCTGCTTTTTATGTCTCTTGACTGACGCATTTAGTGATGCATTTAGTCCATTGACATTCAATGTAATTATCAATAAGCATGAATTGATTATTGTCAGTTTTCTGTGTGTTTTTTCTTGTGGTACTGCTGGATTCTTAGTTCCACATATTTTCTATACTGAGTTCATTTTGTTTGTAGGTTTTATTTTCATTTTTATTTTTGTTGTGTTACTATTTGCTAAATCTTTCTGATTCTCTATTTTTTATCTTGACGTGCAGGTGTATTATTTTTCTTTGAGGTTACCCTGTAATTTATTAACTTTTTCCCTGCTTAAAACAGTCTGTTTTCTCTTGAAATCTACTTGACTTTCCATTTGGAAGTTCTGTATCTGCACTGTTCCTTCTTTTTGCTTTATAGTTGACTTCATCATACATATCTCAGATTCCCTGTTATCAGCCTTGTAAGTTTGTTTTGTTTTAAATACTTATATCTGAATTTATTTCTGGGTGGTGTTGTCATGTATGGTAATCTCAGATTGTTGTTTCCTGTTGGTGTTTCTCAGTCCAAAGAAGACTATTTAGCAAGTTTTCTAAAGTTAGTCTGGTCATTACAAATTCCTTTAATTTTTGTTTATCAAGAAATGTCCTGGGAGCCACAGACCCAAAAGTGTCCCCAGCAGGACCCTTTGTGGCCGTGCACGATGGAGTAGGTTCCAACTCCAGACGACCCTGTGCGGGGTTTCTGGAGCTGTGGGTCTGTGCGGGGGTGGAGAACCTCGCTTTTCTCCCATGGTGTTGCTGGTGGTTTCAAGCTGCTGACCCTTGTGGTTTGCGGCCCCATTCACAGCCACTACACTGCCTAAGCTCCCTGCACAGTACCAATTCAAAGCAATCTGTAAAACCCCAGCATAAAAGAAGGACTCAATCATCCTGAGAATTACACTGTGTACACACAGATACCTAAATACAGAGACAAAAATAGTGGACAATCTTTTTTACCATTAACTCCCAATATCTACCTGTGCACATCTGTAGTGACTAGAGGAGGAGACTGAGAGAGTGGACACTCCCACCCCTGCTGGAGGCTTCTAATTGCACACACACTCATGGTGTAGCTCAGGACAGTTGACCACAGCTTCATTTCTGTTCCAAAGTGGTGATTTTTGTCTATGCATTTTTATTATTTCTTCTTTTGGTCCATTTGATCACACATCTTTCCTGGATGCATAAGTGAATGTTGTTTACTGGGTGTCTCCTGGTGACACATGTAATGCTTAGCTCATGTTGCTGGCTCTTGTCTTAGTGGTGGAATGGGGTATGCTTAAAACTTGGCTATATGGCCACGATTGCTGTCTCTTCTTGGGTAACATAGGGAGAAAAATCTCCCACTTCCAGGAAAGATGTGGAGACATATATAAAGCCCTACAAGAAAACAACTGTCAAGCAAGAATCATCTATCCAGAAAAACTATCAATCAAATATGATGGTGAGATCGAGACATTCCACGATAAACAGAACCTGATAGATTTTATTAAAACCAACCCAGCACTTCAAAACATCCTAAAGGAAGTTCTGTTGACAGAAAACCAACAAGAACAGACAACAAACAGAGATTGACAGGTATGGCAACACCACCTGAAACTCAGTCAAATAGCAGAGTTCAGAACAGAACAAGACAACAACAACAAACTCAAAGAAGCTGGGAGGTCAACCCAAAGATCAAAATTATATCAACGTCAAAGAAGGAACAAACGTAGCAACAGAGCCCCAGGTGGTCAGGATGTCAGGTAAATTACAGGATACAATGGACTATCTTAAATGGAGAGAAAAGTTAGTAGACTATAACGTAACCCCAAAGAAAGTTAATACTTCACAACTTATCATAAAAATGAATTTCCAAGCAGAATAAACAATTTGCTACCTCGGCCAGAGATTAAGTTCCCCTGTGAACTTGGTTGAACCTCGGCATAGTGATCCTGCTTGGTC
>NW_006408773.1:3884972-3899470 GCF_000296735.1 Chrysochloris asiatica
AATACTAATCTCTGACAAAGTAAACTTTAAGATAAAAACCAGCATAAGAGACAAAGAAGGACACTATCTCATGATCAAAGGGTCAATTGAGCAAGATGACATAACCATAATAAATATATACACTCCCAATGAAATAGTACCAAGATGCATGAAGCAAATCTTACTGGAATTGAAGAAAGAACTAGATAAATCTACAATTATAGTGGGCGATTTTAACACACCACTCTCGAAAAGGGACAGAACAACCAGAAAGAAACTCAACAAAGATACAGAGGACCTAAATAACACAATCAACCAACTTGACCTCATAGATGTATACAGAGCATTCAATCCAACAACAACACAGTATACTTTCTTCTCCAGTGCACATGGAACGTTTTCCAGAATTGACCATGTGTTAGGTCACAAAGCAAGCCTCCATAAATTTACAAATATCAAAATTCTACAGAGCATCTTCTCAGACCACAATGCTATAAAACCAGAAATCAACAATAGGAAGACCAAGGCAATAAAGTCGAAAACATGGAACCTGAACAACACCCTGCTGAAAATGGTCCAGCCACTCGGAAAGCAATATGTTGCTTCCTCAGAAGGTTGGAAATAGAAATACTACATGACCCAGAAATTCCTCTACTTGGTATTCACCCACAAGAAATACGAGCCATAACACAAGTAGATATCTGCACACCAATGTTCATAACAGCACTATTTAGAATAGCAAAAAAATGGAGACAACCAAAATGCCCATCAATTGAAGAATGGATAAACGCACAATGGAATACTACGCTACCTTGAAGAACAACAAGGAAGCTGCAAGCCATCGCATAAGATGGATGAACCTTAAGGACATTATGCTGAGTAAAATTAGTCAGTCACAAAAGTAGAAATACTGCATAAGACCATTATTGTAAAAGACTAAGAACCCACCCAAAAGGGGGGTGGGGGTGGGATCTAAATATATAAGTGCTGATCACCAGTATGTATGGGATGAGAGGTGGGGAGGGAAGGGAAGAAAGAGCACAGGGTAGGGAATAGACACAGAAGAGCCTGGGACAGGGGTGGGGGAAGGCTGGCAATACACAAGAAGGGGGAGGAGAGAAAGAAGAACAAGGTGGACAGGAGAACGTTTGGGCAGGTTGGCATGAGCTAGGTGGGAAAGAGCTAAATGACAAGGTGTGCACAACCCTGGAATAACAGGACTTCAGGATACAGGGGAAAAAAAATAATAAATGTCCTAATTTTGTTGTCATATTCGAGGGGATAGCTTTGCTGGATATATGATTCTTGGTTGGCAATCTTTTTCTTTCAGAGTTTTGCATATATCATTCCATTGCCTTCGTTTTGTTTTTTGGTTTTTTTTATTGTGAGGTTTACATGGGAGGACATCGGTATTATACTCATCCTAGCGTATATCATTTAATTATAATGATTACAGTCCCCTCCATGCATCATCATATAACTTCAAAGGGTACACCACACAGCTCCCCCTGCCCACCGCCGCCAGCACACAGCCCTTCTGCCGCCCTGAGTCCAGTGTCTCCAGCCACCCCATCTGTCCACGTCATCTTCTCTATCTCCATCCCTGGCGTCACTGTCTCTCTGGGTAGGGTCCCGGTTTCCGTTCTTCTCACTTGATGGTCCCAGGGACCTCCATTCCTGGGCTGCAAAATCAATTACTGTCCTACTTTTGTCAAAAAACATCTACCTCTATATTTCCTAGCCTTGCAGTCAGACATGATGACAATTATTCACTATTGTACCACAAGAGTCTTAGCCTCATTTCCTTTCTCCAGCCCGGGCCCAAAGGATTGGAAATCATTCAGTGGTAATTCTACCTTTCCCTGCCCCATCTGGAACTAGGCTCCCTCTTGAAAACTTGTAAGCCAGTCACTTCTTGCCTTTATAGGCACCCCGTTTTGGATAGCCAATGTCTATGTTGCCTATCCTTGTCAACCCTGTGTACCGAGGTGGTGAGAGTGATCCTTGCTGTAAAGATTTGTTCCCTTTTTCCTGGTGTGGCGCTGTGGCTAATACATCAGACTGCAAAGTCATTTGAACTGCAAAGTCAGTGGTTCAAGCTCACCAGCTGCTCCTTGGAAACCCTATACAGGGTCGCTATGGGTTGGAATTGACTCGACGGCACTTAACAACAAACATCCATAAGTATAGGTAAAGTTCATCAAATTGTAGCAGGTTACTCTTTTTTTTTTTCCTCTTCTTTCTTCTTCTAGTCAAGTTCTGATCATCTAGCCATCGAAGCCAGGTCAAGCGGGTACTATCTGCAAGTATAGGTGTTCTTGTGCCTCTCCCCTCACTTCATATCAGCTGGACGCTTCACTCTCCACTCTAGACCTCTGTGGCCATGTCACTGCCTCTGGGCCCAGGAGTCCCCGGGTCTTGCCGTACTGCTGGCCATCCAGGTCTCCACCCGGGCTCACAGGGGTCTACTGAATGTGGTTGGGCTCAGCTCGCAACTTCATTGCTGTTTTTACCCCCTCTCCATTGCCTTCTTGCCTGCATGATTTCTGCTGAGAAATCAGAGAAGTCAAATATTAGTTTTCCTTTGTTGGTAACTTAGTTATTCCTGAGCTGCTCTCAGGGTTCTTTCTTTGTCTTTGGTCTTAGAAAGTTTGATTATGATATTTCTTAGTGATTTTCTTTGGGGAGCTATCCTGTTTGGGGTTCGTTCATCTTCTTGAATGATTATCATCTTGTCTTTCATAATGCTAAGGACGTTGTCTACCAACAACTCTTTGACAATTTTCTTTGTGGTTAGTATTGTCTTTTCCTGTTCTGCAATTCCAACAACCTGTAAGTTGTTCCTCTTCATGGTGTCCCACATAACTCTTAGGTTTTCCTTGGGATTTTTCATTATTTTTTCTGATTGTTCATCTAGCAGACTAGTATTAAGAGATTTATCTTCAAACACATGAATTAGGATTTCCATTGCTTCAAATCTACTCCTTTGCTCTTATAATGTATTGTTCATTTCTGAGATCTTAGTAGTAATCTTCTAGAGTTCCAGTTACAGATTTTGTATTGTTTCAAAATTTGCATTTATTTTGTCTGTTTGTTCTTGCAAAGTTATCCTGAGTTATTCTAAAATTTTTATTGTATTCTCCTGTTTTCTTCAATTTTTCCATTGATCCTTTGAAGGTACCTAACTATCATTCTTTTGAATTCTTTTTCAGCTAGTTCCATTACCTTTTCTTCCTTACCAACGTCTTCTGGCTCTGCATCTTGGTCATACATTTGAGTCATTCTCTCTTATTTCTTCATGTGAGCTAAAATTGTTTGTTGTCTCTGTGGCTTGTGAGGTTGTCATATTTGGAAAAACAAACAGTGCAGTTGATGGACGCAAAGGGAAGAAATTTCTCGTGGGCTCCTGCAACTCAAGGAACTCATGAGGCAGTTGTGGAAGGGATGTGACAGCAGAGTTGTTGGCCCTGGACTGAGTCACTTTTGGACTCGTTGTTTTCTATGTTCAGGGCACTCAATCTGGAAGTAGTTCTTGGGAGCCCTTGATGAAGCTGGTTTTGGTGTCTGTTAGAATTTCTGCTTTTTCATGACTGATTTTAGTAATTTGAGTCTTCTCTCTCTTTTGTTTTTTAATGGTCTAGCTAAAGGTTTGTCAATTTTATCTATCTTTTCTAATGACCAGTTTTGGTTTGTTGACTTTCTCTTTTGTTTTCCTATTCTCGATCTCAACAATTTCTCTTTTGTTTTCCTATTCGCAATTTCATTTAATTTCTGCTCTAATATTTATTATTTATTATGTTCTGCTTTAGCTTTAGTTGCTCTTCTTTTCTAATGTCTTTAAGTGGAAAGTTAGTTTATTGGTTTGAGATCTTACTTCTTTTTAAATATATATTTTTACAGTTATAAATTTCCTGCTAAGCACTGTTTTAGCCGCATCTCGTGTTTTAATATAGTGTGCTCTTGTTTTCATTCATTTCAAAATACTGCCATCAGTGGTGGACTTGTGCTGCTTGTCCCACAGGGAATTCAATTACTACCAGACAGAGGTGTGGTAAGATTTAATGTATACTAGTATACAGGACTCAGAGGGACTGCATGTCCTCTAAAGACTGTTTTAACAAAGGGAGTGAGCAAGGGAAATTTATAGGGATCTTGGGCATGGGGTCCAAGAAATTTCAGGAACTTCTTAGTTGCTCTGTTTATCTCAGGTCGAGTTGTCCATTCCAGATATGTTGTCTCTAACAGGCACACCATTTCTCACTTCACTGGCACTTTTTAGGGGTTCCCACCGGAGCTGTACTGTTGTTTTCCTTCATTCCTGTCTTAGCCCTTGGAGTGGGAGTTAACTACTGGCTTATCTACAAGGAGGTGTAAGTAAGGACTAATATTAATGACTTTTTGCTTGCATACGAGTTTTTTAGCCAGCTGCAGCTTCAAGGCTTTTCCTTGCAGAGGAAAGAAAGAACAACAAAAAAGATTGTTTTTGCCAGCAGTGGTTTGCAAAGAAAACAAAGTTGCTTTAACTAGCTGTGGCTTCACAAGTATTTTCTATTTTTTATTGTAATTCATTCTTTAACCCATTGATTTTTTAGGAATGAATTATTTAATTTCCATGTTTGTTTATTTCACAAATTTACTGTTATTTTCATCCCATTTTATTCAGAAAGCATACTTTGTGTGATTTCAATATTTTAAAATTTATTTAGGGTTATTTTATGGCCTGGAATATGGTGTGTCCTGGAAAGTGCTCCATGTGTTCTTAAGAAAAATGTAAATTCTACTGTTCTTGGATTGAGTTTCTTATTAGGTCTGATTGGTTATACCATGGTTCAAGTATTCCATTTCTTTATTAATCTTCTGCATAGCTGTTCTATTTTGATTAAAGCGTACTTTTGAAGTATTTTTATTACTGTTGAATGGGTTATTTCTTCCTTCATGTATTGTGGGTCTTTTCATTTTAGGAGCACTTTTGTTTACCATTGTTATAGATTCCTGGTGGGTTGAGTCTTTTATCATTATGAAATAATCCTATTAGCATTTTTATATAAGAATAATTTCTGTCTGGTATTGATATAGTCAATTCAACCTCATGATTGATGTTTTCATGGTATATATCTTTTTGGTCCTCTTGCTTAACTTACGTGAGTCAGAACGGACTCAATGGTACTTAACAACAGCAACAATATATACATATAAAATACAACTTTGAATCTCATATATATCTCTGATAATAACAAGTTGTTACTGTTAAGAGCCATCAAGTCGGTTCCAACTTAGAGAGACCCTGTATTGGGTTTCAGAAGCTGTAAATCTTTGTAGGAGAAGAAAGCCTCATGTTTCTCCCATGGAGCAGTTGTTGGGCTCAAACCAACCACCTTGTGATTGATAATCTAGTGCTTATTCACCAGTGCCACCACATTCCCCTATTAAAGTTGGATCTTATTAATCCAGTTAGAAAATGTCTGTCTGCTTAAATTATTTGATTTATTCACATTTTATGTTAGTATCAACATAATTAGTTTTGCAAAGTCAATTTTATCTTTGGTTTTTAATGTTTTATATCATTTTGTTCTTCTTTTCCTCTTTATTTTCAACCTTTGCATTAAGTGGATATGTTTAGTGTAACATGTGAAGGTAATGATTTTCATTATACTTAGAAACTAGCCCTGCTGATTTTGAGTAGGTTCCTGGAAGATGATTGCTGTGGCAGGTATTATACCTTAGTTGCTAGATCTTGGGAGATCTTGGAAGAGGATTTCAAAATGAGGATTTACAGCAGCCCCAGGAGGAAGAAGACAGATTGACAGATTGACAGTGCATAGGGAGATTAATTCAGGGTACTGTTTGTATTTCATGCATTTGGGAAATATTCAATACTTTAAACTCCATTTAATGTAAAAATAATGGAGCTCAGAAATCCAATTGTATAAAAATTGGGGTCACATTATTGAAAAACTGATAAACTTATACATTTATAAGGCCACGAGTTCTACTTATCTTTTTACAAGTTCCAACTCTGTTCAGATTTAGTGTCACTTGGTTGTCATATCTGCATTGATGGAGTGATAGGGATTTTTATGTTTATGCAAGCTACTCCATAAATCTTTTGATTTGTACAGTTTGTTATGCATGTTCTGAACAGGTAAATTGACATGTTGGGTCTCCAAGACATACCTTAGTCTCCAAAGATAGTGTTTACTGTCATTTCTCTCCCCAGCCTTGATTACTCACCACCATATTCTTTCTTCCCTTCCCAATCCCTCCTCCAACACACTAAGAACTTTAGTAAACCCAGTTTGTATCGTAATTCGTATTATCACAAAAGTTTTAATGTTTCACAAGGACAGGTCTACTTAGGAAGAATTAATACATCTGTTCATTGATTTCAAGTGACAGTAAAAGATGATGTTATAGATCACTGATCAATTTTAGCTTTTCTTCTCTTTTTAGAGATGGTTTTGCCAAATCAACACTTTTCAAATTGAATGTGCAAATATGAAAACCTAGGGATGTTGTTAAAATGCAGGTTGTTAATTGAGTAGGCCTGGATGAGAGCCTGAGCCCTACTTATCTAACAAGCTCCCAGGAGATAACCTGACACCAAACAAAAACCAAATCCACTGCTATGCAGTCATTTCTGACTCACAGCAACCCTATAGGACAGAGTAGAACTACCCCATAGGGCTTCCAAGGCTGTAAATCTTTATAGAAGCAGACTGCTTTCATGGATTTGAAACCATGATTTACATTATGGCAACTGTGTGCCTTAACCACTGTGTCAGTATTCCCCAACACATAACTATTGGTTGGTCAGTGAAGCCAATAGTAGTGATGCTCTGAATAATATCAAGTAAGAGTTGGTCCAAATGAAAATTTTACTCTTGATTACAATTCATAGTCCATTATTCCTTAAATGTAAAGTAGCTGTCCATACCTGTGTAGCCATTTTCTATCCTAGAAGTCAACTTTTCATTAAACTGAAGGGTTGGATGTAGTTGTTTTTTTTTTTAAAGGCATCCTACTAATTTTAAAAGCTTTTTCCTTTTGGTTCCCGAATCTAAAATAAATTCACACCATCAGAAAGTAGGAAATGATGGCTGCCAACTAGCAGGGAAAACTTTTAGTGTATAGTTTGTGACATCTGATTTTCAATTATGGTCTCTAGTTGTTTATCCATTATTATCCTTTTAAGCACTATATATTTTTTTTTCTTTTATGAACTATGAAAAACTCTAGGACTATGAATATATTAAAAATTTCTTGTTTCCTATTAATCATCCCCATGGGTTGCTTTAAAAATCTTATTCATGGTTGAAGACACTTTGAAACAATTAGCCCAATGGACTAATGAATCCTGTGAACATAAGTCTCCACAGCCCAGAGTGCAGAAGAACTTGATGGTGCCAGGCTGCCACTACCAACTGCTCTGAAAGAGATCACATTAGGAAGTCCTGGATAGAGTAGGAGAAAATGTGGAACCCAACTGAAAAAAAAAAAAAAAAACAGGCTTACTGGTCAGATAGAGACTGATAGAACCCTAAGTCTGTGGCCCTTGGTCACCCTTCAGCTCTGGAAATGAACTCATCTCCATGGCTCAATTCTCAGGCAAGCAACAAATAGATTTTTAAAGAGGACAAAACACTAAGATATGCACACTGTCGAATGATCAAACATTTGAGATCAAAAGAGCATCATTTACCTAAAGACAAAATTCAGAAGGGGAGGGAAAGAAGGAGGAATGAAAACAGGAAACACAGGGAGGAAATGGAATAAATAATGTTACATTGAGGGATGGCTGTAGAGATGAAAAGAGGTGTACGGTTTATCAAGTGTGAAACTGATGGTCTGCTCTGGAATCCTTCACTCAATTCACAATAAAGTTTTTTTTGTTTTTTTTTTTAAAGCAGAATGGGGGCATGATCTTACGCATAGTAAACACACTCATCTTCAGTTTAATTTGAACAAACCAGAATCTCACTTTCCAAGATTTGGCAGTGTGTCTATGATTTAGAGCAAATTATAAAATTGCATTGTTTTATTAACACATCATTGAATCAACTCTGACCTACCTCTTGATTTCTCTACAGGCGGGACTCTCACCAGGGATTTATGAGCAAAAAAAACCATGTTAATAGAGTCTAGCAAATTTCATAATGAGGGTTAAAGTACTAAAACCTACTTAAATATAACAATGCTTTAAAAAAAAAAAAAAAAGATACACTTAACATTTTAAGGAAAATCACTTTAATAAATTTTGTCTTTGACAACTGGCAGTGTTAGTAGACCGGTGAATCAGCAGATTGTTTCTTGCTGAGTAAAATCTTGTGCAGTCGCATTAAAAATCTGAAATTAAGTAAGAGCACCATTATTAACAATTAGTCATTAACCACACAAACCAATTCACTGGGGATTAATAACTCAGAGAAATAGGCAAAAAACATTAGCAAAATAAATAAAGTGAATCATTTCTTATACATTCATATTTATATCCATAATAAAAGATCATTTTCTCTAATTCACAACTCCTTCAAGCCCACCACCCTGCAGTGATCTCTCCCTTATCTGTCTCCCTCATAAAGCTATCATCTATAATCATCCTACAATGCAGGTTTTAGTTTTACATGTATCCTGTCTCCTCCAACTACAAAGTGAGTTCCTGGAGGACAGGTACTTCATTTTGGAATTTTGACTGTGATCTTTTGCCTGTAGCTGTGGTAGTTTAATGGTTACGAGTTGGACTGCTAACCTCAAGGTCAGCAGTTCGAAACTACCAGCTATTCTGTGGGAGAAAGATGAGGCTTTCTGCTCCTGTAAAGATTTACAGCTTCAGAAACACTATGCAGGGTTGCTATGGGTCAGAACCGACTCCGCGGGCACATCACCACCACCATGTTACAAATATGTCCCAATCTATATCTGCTTTAAATCACTCTTTGATTTCTCCTAATCCTACTTTTCTTCTGTAATTCTTTCCTTATACTATTCCTAATGCAGAGAGAAATATTTTTCTTCTATTTGGACAAAAGTAAATCCATCCCAAAAGATATCCTTTTAGGGTTAAATTTAAATTATATATGTTTTAAGATATCATCATAATCTATACAACATCATTGGAACATCCACAGTGTTCAACTTCTAGACAAGTTCTGATCAGCAAGCCATCCAAGCTAGGTCAAATGGGTACTATATGCAAGTTTGGGCACTCATGTGTGCTTTCCCCCACTTCCGGTCAGCTGACCGCTTCACTCTCAGCTCTAGACCCCAGTGGCTAGGTCAGTGTTCATGGACTCAGGAGTTTCCAAGTCTCCCCAAACTTCGGACCAACCAGCTCTTCCTCTTCTCTCTCATCTCAAGGTTGACAGGAGTCTATGAAATGCATTGGACATCAGCCCATGTCTTCATTACTGCCTTTCCCCCACTTCCATTTACAAGTAGATCAAGGTGGTCGCCAACGAGCTTACAAGATGGCTCATGTGTTCCCTTTGAGTTTCAAAGGGGTTTGTCCTATGGGCTGACTTTTCTTGCCTGATGCTTCCCAGGCAAACAGCTTGCTTGTTCTTATAAGAGCTAAACAGTCTGATTTTTTTTTTTTCCTTTGCTGGTCTTTCATTCAATAAGTATCTTCTGTTCCTCTAGCCACTCCAGGTTGGTCTGCATGTTTTTTTCAAGTGGGAATGTCCCACCTCAGAAGGTTCTAGATGGGGCTCAGGATTCTGCCTAAGGTTTCACACTCTACAAAGGCTTAACAAGAAGCCTATTTCACCAGGCAAATTCTAGTACCCTTTTTGTTGTTGTGTTGTTAAGTGCTGTTGAGTCAGTTCTGACCCATAGCGACCCTGTGTAGGGTTTCCTAGGAGCAGCTGGTGAGCTTGAACCGCCGACCTTGCAGTTCAAACTGACTTTGCAGTCCAGCGCATTAACCAACAGTGCCACACCAGGACTCCTAGTAATCTTTTTAGCTAACCCAATCAGTCATAGGCTGAAGATGGACTTACAAGCTTTCTATAATCATAGTTCCCAATATTCCTTTATATCCCACTTAAATGTATATTTTACAATAGTAAGCAAGCAAGAGAAGCCAATATCCAAAAGACAGCCAAGCACCTTAACAATATGGAAGCAATATAAAATGTAGGTCCATCTGTTCTAAATGCAAAGTATTTTTGGTTATCTACTCAGTTCCAGACTAAACATTATTATATTATACAACTTACCATTTTAAGTAAAGCTCTTTGTTTATACAAAAGCAGTACAGTTATTGACAAAACAAATAATGAGACAAAACCAAATGGTAACATGAAATATATGAACGTTTCCTTCCATATGTCACCTAGGATTAAAAATCACAAAAAGGGGGAAGGATCAGAGGTTGGTTTATAAGTATTTTTGAAGTGGAATTATTTTATAAATAATATCATAGGAAATGGTGGAAAGCCACGTAAATCTTGGCAAATGCTGCCATAGTTACTAGTGCAGTGATACATACCAGAGGTATTTTGAGTATGATATCCCTTTAATTTGTCCACTTATTATATAAAGCAACTACTTGACTGGACTGTGACATTTTCTCCTTTCATTTAGGAAACCAAATAATTTCCCAGAGCACAATTATTTTCTGATATGATTTTGCTTAACATAGGACTTTGTTATTTTTTCATAACAAAATTATAAAACAATAACCTAAGGATTAGATAAGCCATATCCTGAGTACCTCATAATTATCAATATGTCAAATGTTTGTATTATTTTAGATGCTGCTGCAGAGAGCAAGAAATTCTTTGTTTCTAATCTCAAACTCCTTACAATTCTACCAAGAGATGCTCCTTAGGACAAACGAAATCCCAGTAATCAACATCATTGGTAAGATGGTATATAAAGCATATAAAAGGATATACACTTTGAGGACCTGGCTAAAAATTTGTAAAGAGTCCTGGTGAAGCATCGCAGGTAAGCACTGGACCACAAGGTCGGTTTGAACTGCAAGACTGGCTGTTCAAGCTCACCAGTCACTCCTCGGAGACCCTATAAAGGGTTACTATGAGGCAGAACAATGCCAGGCACTTAATAACAACATTTTTACCAGATCCACTTGAAACTAAGTGCTGACTTCTCACTAAATACAGTTTAGGAAGTTAGTTACCCAATTTCAGTTCCAAAGAGTCTCCAGACTTTTTTAAGCAGTGTTTTCCTGGTTTCCTATATGTTTTGGTTGATTGAGGCTCTTGACCTAATTTTTCTCCATACCCCATCGCGATTATATGACATATTTAACTTCTTTATTTACTGTCCATCTCTACTTTGTTGTTGCTGTTAAGTGCCCTTTTAGTCAGTTCCAACTCATAGTCGACCATGTATAGGATTTTCAAGGAGTTGCTGGTTGGTTTGAATAATTGACCTTGTGGCTAGCAGGCCAGTGATTATCTACAGCACCACACCAAGATTCCATCTTAACCTAACCCAGGAATAAAATATAAATAAAATAAAATTCCATGAGGGCAGAGACTTCTTCACTGCTGTATTCTCAGTGTCTGACAGGAGTCTGATATACAGTGTTGATGGTTGTGTGCCATCAAGTCACTTCCAACTCATAGTGACCCTACGAAGGGTTTCTATCCAATGAATAACCATCAGGACTCGTTCTGTAAATTCAAGTTGGTAGTCATTTTTCTAAGCTACTCTGTCCTATAGGGTGGCTGTGAGTGGGACTCAGAAGTCTTGTTGTTATTATTAGATAGGGACCCACTGTGTCCGAACAGAACTGCCCCATGGGGTTTCCTAGACTGAGTCAGGTTGCTAATCTCAAGGTCAGCAGTTTGAACCTACCAGCTGTTCTGTGGGAAAATGATGAGGTTTTCTGCTCCTGTAAAGATTTACAGCCTCAGAAACCCTATACAGGGTTGCTAAGAATTGGAACTGACTCGACGGCGCACCACCATCACATCTATATGGAGTCCTGGACCACAAGGTCAGTTTGAAAAGCAAGGTCAGCTGTTCAAACCCATAAGCTGCTCCTTGGAAACCCTATGCAGGGTAGTTTTGAGTCAGAATAGACTTGACAGCACTTAGCAATCCAGCTCTGAACATGTATCAGTAATCCATTGCTAAAGCTGTGAAGAACAATCATGGTTTCTTCATGCTCTAGGTTTTTAAGCTTCTATTTCTATTTAATTTCAATATATGCCTTTATTATAAATCATTCAAAATCAGTGTTGGAAGTGAATGGCACATGTATTTAATTACCATGGTATCTTAATTAGAAAACTATTCCTTAGGCAGAGTATTAGACACTAGTACAAGTGTATGTTGACCTATTACTGCTTTAAGGAAAGACTTGTTCTCTTGAAAATGGAAAGTAAAAAACATTGAATACAATTTATGTTTCAACTCAAAAAGTATTTTGCAAACTAGCATAAAGCAACTACTTGACTGAACTGTGACATTTGTTCCTTTCATTTAGGAAACCAAATAATTTCCCAGAGCACAATTATTTTCTGATATGATTTTGCTTTAAATAGGACTTTGTTATTTTTTCATAACAGAATGATAAAAGAATACACAAGGATTCTCTTTTCTGACAGGAAAAACAAGAATGTTGATAATAGAAGTATAACAAGGCACTGAGTTCTAACTAAATATTAGATTTTTCAATAAATCTACGTTCAGTGGAAGTGATTGTTAATGTATCGTCCCTGTTGGTAAACAAGGGAATTTTGATTTCCATAGTTGTAAAATACACAAAGTTAAATTTGCTAGCAAATAGCTCCAGATATTTGGTTACTTTTCTTTTATCTCATACCTCTCCAGCATTGTTCTTCACTCCATTCACTCCAGATTCCATCATCTGAGCAATAAATATTCACTTTGCTTCTTACTAAAAAGCATAATTGGTGGCTTTCATTTGACATTCTCGTGATGCACAATTCAGTTTCAGCTGTGGTAGACTGAAAACCAAGGAAAAATAAGCTGCCATCATTTGATCTGGCATCATTTGATTTGGAGTTAGATAGACAATGTTTGATTTGTCACTTTCAAAGCTAGGGTTGCTACATAAAATACACACATCAAAAAGACTAGAAGGATATATGCGGGGAACCTTCAAGTGATGGTGATTTTTTTTTCCTTCTTTTTCTTATCTATATTTTAATTTTTTTTCTAAAATAGTAATGGATTACTTGTAGGACAGAGCTTTATGAGACAGGGCAAAATTCCTAGAGAGTCATGGTGTTTATGAAGTCCCAGTATTTGGATTAGTGTCAAGTTTTCCATTCCAAAAACTGGACGATGCTCCCTACACTCTGCAGTTTAACTACAGAGTCCATACACATACAATTTTGTTTATTTTTCCTTATTGTTGTTTTGCTTGACTGCCATCATATCTGTAACAGTGCTCAGAGCTTGGTATGAAACTACCCCTCCCTTCAAATAGAACAATGTCACAAGGCTGGGTGATCTCAAAGGAATAAAACAGCAAATACTGAAATAACAACTTCTATTTTGCATTTCAAAGTGCTGGAGTGTCTCTCATTCAAAATAATGGTTTTTCTTTTGTCATAACTTATCTTGGAAACCAGCAAAATGTAGTGAAAGGCTGAAGTTGTTGGGGAATCAGATATAATTCTAATTCTAATTAGATTCTAATTCTAGCTGTGTAATTTGATTGTAAATCAGTTCACCTCCCTGGACTTAGTTTTCTCATCTGTATGTGAAATCCATTATTTAAAACCAACGACTCCCCAACTAGTCTTTGTTGTTGTTGTGTGGATTCCAACTCATAGGGACCCCTATGTGGAGTCCTGGTGTGGTGCTTGTGGGTTAATGTGCTGAACTGCAAAATCAGTTTGAACTGCAAGGTTCAAGCTCATCAGCCACTCCTCAGAAACCCTATACAGGGTTGATGTGAGTTGGAACACACTCAACGGCACTTAACAACAACCACTCTCTAAACTGGAAACCAATAAAAAAATGAATATGTAACAATGTATGGCCAGTGACATCACAAATTGTTGGTACTAGAGGGGAATTTGTGTTATAACCATTACCCACTTTTCCCGTCAGCCCCTCTTCTCTTGGCACAAGAAATTCTCTTGTAGCCCTATCAGACTCTGCTCTCATTTTGACCTGAAAAATATTCCCCAAGAGTGATTTTGCAAGAAAGAAGGTGGGAAACAAAAAGAAAAAGAAAGGAGAGAGAGGGAAAAAAAGATTTGAAAATGGATGTTATTGTTGTTAGTGCCATAGAGTCAGCTCTGACTCATAGCAATCCTATACAGGGTTTTCGAGGAACGGCTGCTGGGTTTGAGCCACCACCCTCACAGTTCATACTGACCTTGTGGTCCAGCACTTTATCCTACAGCACCACACCAGGATAGTGATGCAAAAAAAAAGAAACAGAAGAAAACCAAAGCTCGTTTTCAATTAGTCCAAGGGATTAATCAATCGCACAATCATTAGCCTCCACAATTCTGAGACTACAAGAAAGAGACGATGCCTGGCTACCACTACATTCTACACTAAAAGGA
>NW_006408773.1:3899570-3925609 GCF_000296735.1 Chrysochloris asiatica
CTGGTCGGATAGATACTGGTGGAACCTCTGAAACTAAGGCCCGTAGTCACCCTTCAGGTCTTGAAATGAGCTCACCCCCATGACTCAATTTTCTGCCAAATAATAAAGAAGTCTACTGTTGTTGTTGTGTGCTCTCAAGTCAGTTTACAACTCATAGTGACCCTGTATAGGATTTCCAAGTTTGTAAATCTCTTGAGGAGCAGAGAGTCTTACTCTTCTCCCATGGAGCAGCTGGTGGATTCAAACCGCTCATGTGGGTAACAGTCCAATGTGAGACCCACTATATGACCAGAGTGAACAATAACACTGAGGAGATGTAAACACCTTAGAACAATCAACCATTTGAGATCAAAAAGGCTAGAAACAGGAAACACAGGGACAAAGTAGAGTAAGAGATGTTTCATTGTGGGTTTGCAGTCAATGAGATGAAACAAAATGTGTATGAACTGTTGAGTGCAAAACTGATGTGCTCTGCAAACCTTCACCCAATTCACAATAAAAAGGGGGGGAGGGGAGTAGTAGATTTTGTGTTTTTACTTGAAGTTTCTTTATAATCAATGTCAGGCCCTTGGCAACTTTAATCTCATGACACAAATTTGGACATGATGAACTAGATTATCTCCAAGGTTCTATTGGCTTTAAAATTGGTATCATGCTTGTAATTTACAAGCATCTTTCTTTTGTGCACTAGATTACATGACTTTTTTGGAAATTTAACTAAGATACATTCCTCATTTATATGGCAACTGATTTGGTTTCTCATGTTCACTATTCTATTTGAAAGGCTATCTCTATGATTTTCCCAAATAAATATAATGTTCATACCACCGAGGTAGTGTCATCTTCTGTTAATAAAATTTCATAAATCAAACACCTCGCTGGAATGGGTCCTCTGGGCATGCTCCATTGCAAAATAATTTCATTTGCATTCTTCTTAGTAAGACTAAGGTAGTCTGGTGACAAAGGTTTAACTGAAAAGCAAAAGGAGAAAATGTCAACATGAAGGTTGTTGACATTTAACAGTAGCCCTTATTGAAAGCTGTAGACACCTAGTACCAGAAGCCTTGGGGGATAAAATAAGTGGCTCACAACTATTCCTTATTCTGGGAATTGAAATAAAATTTACTTGGCAACAGATAAATTTAGTGAGAGACTTGTTTATCTTGGAAACTCATTTTTTGATAAGTCACATACTGACAAATATCAGAGTCAAAATTAAGAAGACTGAAATAATTACAATCTCTTTTTCCATTTTGTAGCATGAAGAACTACAGCTGAGAACTATGAGTACTTTTATTAATATTGTTGCTAGTTTCCATCAAGTCAATTTCAGCTCATGGCAATTCCATGTGTGCAAAGGACTGCTCCATAGGGTTTTCAAAGCTGTGACCTTTTGGAAGCAGACCACCAGGCCTGTCTTTTGAGGCACCTTTGGGTGGGTTCAAACTGCCTGCTTATCTACTATGAGATGAGTACTTAAGTATTTCCACCATGCAGGAATATCATAGCTGATTAACTTAGTGCTTACAATATGTCAAGCATGTTAATTTAGTTCATATAATGTGTCAAGGATGTTACATCATAATTGTATTCATGTCTCACAACAAATCCTCAATTTACTTATAAGGACATTGAAACAGCGATGTTAAGTAACTTGCCAAAAGTTATACACCTAGAAAGTGGTATAGTTCTGGTTGACTCTAGATCCTATTGCTCTTGCAGTTCTTAGACCTGAGAACACAGACTCCAAAATGATGTAGCCAACTGTCTTTTATGTTGTTTTTGGGTGCCATCGAATTGATACTGACTCATCGCGACCCTATGCACAACAGAATGAAACACTGCCCAGTCCTAGACAACCTCATAATCATTGCAACATTTGAGCCCACTGCTGCTGCAATTGCATCAGTCCATGTCATTGGGGGTCTTCCTCTTTTCCATTTTACTAAACATGATATCCTTCTCCAGGGACTGGTCCTTCCTGACAATATGTCTGAAGTATGAGAAACGAAGTCTGGCCATCTTGGCTTCCAAGGAACATTCTGGCTGTACTTTTATGGGTTGGTGATATATATTTCTAGGAGTGCTGGTGTGGCACTGCGAGTTAATGTGCTGGACCACAAGACCGGTTTGAACCGCAAGGTTGGCAGTTGAAACCCACCAGCCACTCCTTGGAAACTCTATAGGGTTTCTATGAATCAAAACCGACTCTATAGCACTTAACAACAATATATATTTCTTGGAGCACGGTGCCTGTGTAGGATAAGCACTGAACTGCTAATCACAAGGTTGTCAGTTAGAGCCCACCAGCAGCTCTACAAGTAAAAGATGATATTTTCTGCTCCCATAACAATTACAGCCTTGGAACGCTATACAGGTTTGCTATGAGTCAGAATCGACTGGACGACACTTAACAAAAACAACAATATATATTTCCACAATGTTGTTGTTGTTAAGTGCTGACGAGTCCGTTCTGACCCATAGCGACCCTATATAGGGTTTCCGAGGAGGGACTGGTGAGTTTGAACTACCAACCTTGCAGATGAAACTGACTTTGCAGTCCAGAGCATTAACCCTCAGTGCCACACCAGGACTCCATAGCAGGCCAGTTTTACTGAAGCTAGGAGATTGTATGTGTTCGATGAAAATGGCATTTTATCTTTCATTTAGTTCCTTCTCTTTCAGACTTTAATATTTAATAAGAACTTCCCATTACACTCTATTGACCCTAATTTTCCTGGATTTGCGTTTCCTTAAGGAGACTCAGCAGTGCTGCAGGATAAGCACTGGACCGCTATCCGCAAGGAGAAAGAGGAGACTTTCTGCTCCCATGAAGATTTACAGCCTCAAAAACCCTATACAGAGTCTCCATGAGTTGAAATGAACTTGATGCCAGTGGGTCTGGTTTTGATTTGGCTCATTTCCTTAGTGTCTTTCATTTTCTTTCTCTCTCTCTCTCTTTCTGCCTTGCTCTCCCTCTCCTGTAATTGTAAGCCTAAAGAAGAAACTGTGTATTTTGAGTTGTTTCTATCACCTATATTTTGAAGATGAAAAATGAAATAGCTGGATCTGATAGCCATGGATTCAGATGACCCATTTACACAGATATAGAAATCTTTATAGTCTGCTGACTTCAAGTCCGGAAACCTGCATCCAATATGTTTTTCATTAGTCTTCATGTATTCGGCACACTGTGTTGTTTCATCCAATCCCTCATACCTGCAAAAAGAAGTTTTTTGAGAATTGTATTTAACAGTGTCTTCTAGAATCCGGGTACTCTATTTTCATGTATATTCAGAAATCAAATGTTTTAAAAAATCATTGAATAAGAGACAACATTTTTTGAGCACCTATAAGGGGTCGCTATGAGTCGGAACCAACTCCATGACACTTAACAACAACAACATGATGTATTAAGTGCTAGGGACACAAAAGTAAGAATAACAAACAGCCCATGACTTGTTGGTTGTTGTTGTTGTCAAGTGCCCTCAAGTCCATTCCAACCCTGTATAGGCTTTCCAAATCTACCTTGCAGTCTAAGGCATTAACACACAGTGCCACACCAGGATTCCCCATGACTTGTAGAGCTTACATATTATAGGAATCTTCACAACAACTCAAAGACATGTTTGTAAATCAGAGCATAAGATGTCTGTTAAGGAAAGCCTGGGTTTCAACAAAGGATAGAGGATACTGCATGTTTTATATTGTATGGGGTAAACAGTTTTAGACAACAAAAGCAAATTTAAAGTTAAACTTACAAAATACTGTTAGGTTTAAAAAAAACCATCAAGATAAACTTCAGGCCAACAGAAAGGCAAAAAAAAAAAAAAAAGAAGAAAGAAAGAAAAGAATAAGTTGTTTGGCAAGTAAATGTCTAATTTCCTGTTCTCTCAGACAAGAAATGTTGACACAAGATTTAAAGTTAACCTCTTTCCAGTAAGAAAGCTTATAGGAATTAAGGGGGATTTCCCTACTGATTTACAAAACAACAAAATCCTGGTCTGTTTTCCTAATGAATAGTTTACAATGCAAAATGGAACTTTATCTGCTAAAAGCAGCCAGAATCCTCTTTGAAATGTGGCTAATACAGCAGCTGATAAGGTGCTGATACAAATATCCAGACTTTATTAAATTCACTTTTTATACAAAGTATTTAGGCAAAGTTTGCAAAATTGTAATCTCTTGGCTAGTTTACTTGATTAGAACTTGGAAGGCTTGAGGTCTATCTAGACTTGACTTTACAAAAATGTATTGTGTGACAGTGGGAAGCCTCATGGTACCATTATTTCGAAATCTCTAAAATGTGAATTCCCTTCACGTCATCATTAATGTTGTTGTGGTTCTTGTTAAATGCTGACCAGTTGGTTCCAATTTATAGGGTTTCAGAGGAGCAGCTGGTAAGTTTGAACCACTGATCTTATAGTTCAAACTGACCTTGAGGTCAAGTGCTTATCTTAAGGCACCACATATGACAATAAAATTATGTTATGTTAAACATGAATTGGATGGAAGGCATAAGAAGTATGGAAATTTGTCTTTCACACTTGTGTTCTTGTTATGTAGAACAGTGCCTGGCATTTGTTTGCTGTTGTTGAGTGCTGTCAAGTCGGTTCTGACTCAGAGTGACCCTGTATAGGGTTTCTGAGGAGCAGCTGGTGAGTTTGAACCCCTGACCTTGTGGTTCACAGTCCAGTGCTGATCTTACAGCTCCACACCAGGAGTCTAACAAACACATCAATTACATGCAAATGACCTTTCCGACTTTCCCCACCCAATTCCAGATGAGGATACTGAGACACCCCCCCCCCAAAGATTCAAAAAGGGGAACTATTCGCCCAAAGCTCCCCAATTAAAGATACAGAGACTAGAACCCAGTTCTCAGGGTTTCATTGTTTGAATATTATGATTTTCTGAAGGAAGAAGCCATGATAATTTGGGTACAAATACAAGTGGTAATAATTCCTTCTCTTTTTCATTTTCTGTTATGTAATACTCATATAAATTCTGCTACTTACCATGTTATCAATGTTTTCAGTATTTTTGTATACATTTAATGAATATTTAATTATAGCCTATTATGAAAACAATTAACCCTAGAGCAAGCACTGGACCTCAAGGTCGGTTTGAACCTCAAGGTCGGCGGTTCAAACTCACCAGACGCTCCTCAGAAACTCTATACAGGGTCTCTATGAGTCGGAATCGACTCAGTGGCACTTAACATAGCATTGTGTCCTTATAGGGTAGCTATGAGTTGGAATCTATTTGATGACAGTGAGTATGAGCATAGCACTGTGAAGGTTGTTGTTAAGTGCTTTCAAGTTGGTTCTAACTCATAGTGACCCTGTATAGAGTTTCCGAGGAGTGGCTGGTGAATCTGAACCGCCAACCTTGCAGTTCAAATCAACTTTTCTGTCCAGTGCATTATCCCACAGTGCTACACCAGAGCTCCACTATAAATATGTTGTTGTTAAGTGCCGTCGAGTCAGTTACGACCAATAGCGACCCTGTACAGGGTTTCCTAGGGTGTAAATCTTTACAGGAGTAGAAAGCCTCATCTTTCTCCCGCGGAGCAGCTGGTAGTTTCAAACCGCTGACCTTAAGGTTCGCAGCCCGATTTGTAACCACTACGATTTTTCTTGACTATAAACATAGTCAAGAAAAATATAAGAAACAGTTTGTGCCACCAAACTCTTAAAAATTGAAGAGAAGAAACTAAGAAACTGAGCACACATATATGAGAAAACTGTAAATACCATCTGGACAATAAATAAGAGGTATAATCCTTGAAGGATGTATGTTGTTGCTGTTGTTAAGTGCTGTTGCAGTTCTGAATCATAGTGACCCTGTATAGGGTTTCCGAGGAGCAACTGGTGGGTTTGAACCACCAATCTTGAGGTTAATAGTCCAGTGCTTATCTAGAGCACTACACCAGGATAGATAAGAGGTGGTAAAAGAGAGAGGGAATACAAGGGCATTCCAAATGGAAATGCACACAAAGGCATGAAAGACCTATTATATTCCCATTTGGTAACTGTAAAAAGCAATGTTGGAAAGTGAGGCTTGACCTCCAGCCTAGACTTTATCTTGGATTTAATGAGTAGCCTGGGACCTTGCAAAAGAGCGTCAAAACTTGATAAGCAATGGTACCATGAAGTAATTAAAAAATAAAGGTGAGAGAAGTGTCAGGCTCCATTGTTTACAAGTCTTGGTGACAGTTAGCAAAGGCAAGGAAGTCAGAAAAAGAACACCTGTTTCTGTCAAAGGCAAAAATATAAAACATGCCCAAACTTTTAAATGTATAACCTCATCTAGATATAGGATTTTTCAGTTACTGTTGAGTTGATTCCAACTCCTGATGACCCCACATGTGCCAGAGTAGAACTGTGCTCCATAAGGTTTTCAGTAGCTGCTTTTTCAGAAGTAGCTAGTGGAGCCTTTCTCCTGAGGTGCCTCCGAATAACTTGTATCTCTAACCTTTCAGTTAGCAGCTGAGCACATTAACCATCTGCACTCTCCAGGGACTCCATCAAAAGGATACAAAATTTAATCCTGGTAACTAGGACAGGAGAACACCTTCCAGGAGTTACAGCCTAAGCCCATTTACTCCCACTGAAAACCCCCAAGATTTATAAAAACCATCACTGATAAGCCAACTCTAAATAAGAAATTTAATTTAGTGACAATGCAGTTCCTTATACTGTGGATAAATTTTGATAGATTCTTTCTTAATATGAAATTCTAGTTCTAAAAATACTTACCAGTAAAATAAATAATAATTAGTATCAACAGGGACATCCACTCCAGGTTTCCAAGAGCAGAATAAATATTGCCAGTTGTAATATACACAATCCATATCCTGAACTTTGGTTTCCACATTTCCTAAGGAGTGAAAGAACTGTAAATGTTTGAAAGGCAGGATAATGAATAATTTGGGAAGTCATTATGCAATTTTATTTCCATTTCCTTTGACCTCTCCATTTCATTTAGCAATCAACATAATCAGGGGTGTTTCAAATGGATGTTGCTAGAAATCATTTCACTATATAAGTGGCAAATGTAGTATCACAAACCTTTGAGGACTCATTTACTGACTAGTGTAAACATATTCAAAAGTATTAGTAATTATAGAATGCTCTGAGCAGTTAAGCAAATACTTATATACAAGTTTACTAATATGACTCAACAGCTAGGAATGGTATTAATCTAATAAGATGTAGACTTTACAGAACCCATTTGCTGATCTAAAGAATTTTTAAAAAGCCAGTCACTAACAGCAACAAGATTCACTCACTTTTAAGATTGTTGTTGTTGTTAAGTGCCATCGATTCCGACTCATAGTGACCCTGTATAGGGTTTCTGATGAGCGGCTGGTGAATTTGAACCGACCTTGTGGTCTAGTACATTATTCCACAGTACCACACCAGGACTCCTAAGATTGATACCATTGTATACCACACTGTCATAGAATCTGCTGTAGGTACACTCTGATTCACAAGAGTTAAGGAACTTATTCCCTGCATGAATTGAACTTCTTCCCTGTATGAATTGTTCTAATTATACAAAATATGAAGAGAAAACTTCCTGAACCTTTTGGTGGTATCCAGTAAGTAGCTTCTGACCATGAACTTTGAATCTCTGGTCCATTTGTGCATTGTTGTGGCAGAATTGTGTGTATCTTTGCTTCAATGCCTTTGTTAAGATCAAGCCCATCTTTGTAATATAGCTTCTTAGTAATAATGGTCTGTTTGATAAAAAGATGAGACAAAGTCAAGCTTAGAAACAGTCATGGATGATGAACCACATTAATAAAGCTAAAAAGGCATTAATACTGTGGAGGGTACCCAATATCCTAGACACCCTTGATTATCTGATACAATGTCCCAGATATATTTCTGGCAGAGTTTACCTCCACATATCATATAATTTCATAAGGTAATTGGAAGTGTAACCTCTCATTAAGAAGGAAAAAAAAAATCACATAAACCTCTGCAAGGGAAAAAAAAAAGCTTCATGGACAGGAAGCAACTGGAAATCAAATAGATGATTTTCACATACTATGGTGTAGCACTATAGGATAAGTACTGGACTGCTAACCACAATGTTGGTGGCTCAAACCCACCACAGGGTCTCTGTGAGTCAGAACCAACTCAAGTGCACTTAGCAACAACAACAACAACATATGTGTATTAAGGAGCCCCAGTGGCACTTTAGGAAAAGCACTGGATTGCTAACTGCAAAGTCAGCAGTTCAAACCCACCTGCCGCTCTGGGGAGAAAGATGAGGTTATCTTCTCACATTAAGATTTACAGCCTTGGAAACTATACAACGGCAGTGGGTTTGTATATGCATAATAAAGTCTCTTGGTGGCATGGTAGGATAAACACTAGACTGGTAACCATGTATGTTGTTGTTGTTGTTAAGTGCTGTCAAGTCCTTTCTGACTCATTGAGACTCTGTAGAGGGTTTCCGGGGAGCAGTTGGTGAGTTTGAACAGCTGACCTTGTGGTTCACAGTCCAGTGCTGATCCACAGAACCATACGGACAACCATAAGGTAACCCTATACAGGTTCACTATGAATCAGAATCCACTTGACAGTAATGGGTTGGCATAGGCATATTATTTGCCAATGATGTACAATTTTTCAAATCTAATATGAAATCTTCAGAAATCACATAAAATAAAAACTTGGAGGTAAATGGAGTTGGTTGATGCCAGAGAAAACTAGAGAAACTGTGAACCCCTGGTGAACTAAAATCATGTGTTTTTATCCCATTATCTAAATGCCTAGCAGAATCCCTGGCATAAAACTTGCTCAACATAAATGTTTTATTTAAGCTGTTTCTTGAAACAGAACAGAATTTAGAGAGGTAGCAGAGTTCTTTGCATCACAGAAATCTTTAAATTAGCATGCCTATTGAGTATGTACATTCATATTCAATAAGCTTGCTTTGAACACTTAGGAGTATATGCAAAGCATCATGCTATATATGGTAGGGGGTCATGGTGGTACAAAGATGAAAAAGACTTCACTCTGATTCAGAAAAAGCTTACAGCTCAGTAGCATGTATCCTATTGTTGTAGTTAAGTGCCATCAAGTCGGTTCCGACATATAGTCACCCTGGATAGGGTTTTCGAGGAGCGGCTGGTGGATTTGAACTGCCAACCTTCCGGTTATCAGTCTGGTGCTTATCTTACAGTGCCACATCAAGACTCCAGCATATATACTGTGTTGTTGTTGTGTTATGTGCCATCAAGTTGGTTCCTACCCATAAAGACCATGTATAGGGTGTCCGAGGAGTAGCTGGTGAGCTTGAGCTGCCAACCTAGCAGTTCAAACTGACCTTGCAGCCCAGAACATTAACCCACATCAGCTCCACACCAGGACTCAGCATATATAAGACATATATAAAAATAACTGTAAACTGTTGCAAAATATATAAGTACTCTTCAAGTCTGTATTCCATGGGACAAAGTTTTTATCTTCTCTTCCAATGGTATTCTTCTCTCTGGGTGGAGTGATAGAAGTTGTGGCAGGATGCTCTAGAAAGAGCAGCAGGCATTGAAGCTTATTATGCCCTAATGACAGTCATTCAAATATGGGAATTGCAGTATACACTAAAGGCAGGAAATACCAGAAAACTCCTAACAATCACTCTGATACTCCAAGTGCATGCTTTGCTTACCTTCCAACTTTCGCTTTCAAAGTTTCGGTATTTTAATCCGTATTCTACTGTACAGTTCTTAAAATTATCCAGAGACAGTGGAGGTTTCCATTGCAAAGACATATAGCCTAAGTATCCAGGATCTACGATTTCAAAATCCTGAGGAGGATTAACTGAAATAAAATAAAATATTTTCTTCTTGTGTTTTATGACAAGCTGTTAAATCAAGATTACTTCCAATTGCCCAACTGATGAATGGATAAATCAAATGTGGTATATTCATTCAAATCTTGGAATGTTATTTGACTGTATAAATGAGTCAAGTACTGATACATGCTACAGCATGGATGAACCTTGAAAACAGTATGTTAAGTGCCACACACAGAGGGTCACATATTGTAGGATTCCTCTGATATGAAATGTCCACAAAGGGTAAATCCACAAAGACAAAAGGTTGATTTCTGGTTGTCATAAACTGAAGAGGGGATGGGGGAGTGACTACTACTATGTACAGGGTTATATAAGTGTTATATAAGGGTTATATAAGTGTCTACTACTATGTACAGGGTTATGTAGTTAGTTTCACCTCATAACAACCCCTTATAGGGTTTCCACAAGGTCGGCACAGCAGCTCAAACTCACCAGCCGCTCCTCAGGAACCCTATACAAGGTCGTTAACAGTCAGAACCAACTCGATGGCTCTTAACAACAACAACTTAACTCCCAAACATTTTCTTCACTCCTAAATTTAACCCTGTACACATTAGTAGTCACTCTCCATTCCCCCTTCAGCTTCTGACTACCACTAATCTACTTTTTGTCTTCATGGATTTGTCTCTTGTGGACATTTCCTATAAGTATAATCACACATTACTGAACAACTTTGTAAATATTCTCCACTGGATACCATACTCTAAATGAATTCATTTTATGACATGTGAATTAAATTTCAATAAAGCTGTTAAAAATCTGAATTGTTGTTGTTGAGTGCTGTTGAGTTGGTTCCAACTCATAGTGACTCTACATAGGGTTAGGAGAAGCAACTGGTAGACTGCGAAACACATGGTCAGTAGTTAAAACCCACCAACTGTTCCTGGGAAACCAGGTTGCTATGAATCAGAACTGACTTGATGGCACTTAACAACAACATATATTCATACATATATTTGATACTTCTATAAATTTCCTACAGCAAATCTAAAAGTACTGCCCTCATATTAACTTTTTGCTAGCAATTTTCCTGTTACTGCTACTGGTTTATTCTTTTTAGTACTTATTTCACTTTATAATACTTATTGAGGTGAGAGAACGAACCATTGAGGATAAAATGACAATTCCATATGGTTAGAAATCTTTGTCAAATGCATTGCTCTGACCTTTTGCAATAATAATAATAATAATAATAATAATAATAATAAAATCACATTCAAAACCAACCATTGAGTCAATTCAGACTCATAGCAACCTTGTAAGGACAGAGTTGAACTGTCCTATGAGGTTTTCAAGAGTCCTGGTGTGGCCTTCTGGGTTAATGCACTGAACTGCAAGGTCAGTTTGACCTGCAAAGTTGGCAGTTCAATTTCACCAGATGCTCCTCGAAAACCCTATGCAGGGTCACTGTGGGTTGAAACCAACTTGATGGCACTTAACAATAACAACCACAACAAATCCTTATGGAAATAGACTTGTAGGTTTGAACTGTTTTAACCGCTGCATCACCAGGGTTAATTGAAAAGCACATTAGGTATGATTTCTGGTAAGGCAGTGGTTACGAATCAGGCTGTGAACCTTAAGGTCAGCAGTTCGAAACTACCAGCCGCTCCGTGGGAGAAAGATGAGGCTTTCTGCTCCCGTAAAGATTTACAGTCTTGGAAACCCTGTACAGGGTTGCTATGGGTCGGAACCAATTCGACGGCACTTAACAACAACAACAATAATTCTATAGTTATTTAAAATATTTTTAAATCTGCCATATTTTTTTCCTTTTACTTGGTTGTTGTTGTTATGTGCCATGGAGTTGGTTCCGACTCATAGCGACCCTGTACAGGGTTTCCGAGGCTATAAATCTTTATGGGAGCAGAAATCCTCATCTTTCTCCCGTGGAACAGCTGGTAGTTTCGAATTGCTGACCCTGAGGTTCGCAGCCCGATTCGTAACCACTACGCTACCAGAGCTCCTTTTAGACTGGTTGAAAATAGAGGACTCCTAGAGACTATCACCCTGAGATACTCTTTAAACCTTACCCCAAAATTATTCCTTGAGGTCACCTTTTAGGTAGATAAGAGATTGGCTTATAAAATAAAAAATAAAAAAATCACCTGAGAGTAATGAGCCTCTTTTAAAAGTCATCTATATGAGATCAAATGACACATTGTGAAAAATGTAACCAATATCACTGAATAATTTGTGCAGAAATTGTTAAATGGGAACCTCATTCAGTGTGTAAAACTTTCACCTTAGACACAATAAAATGTTATATATTTTTAGAAGAGCAAAGGTAGTCATTAAGGAAACATTATAGCCACTTGGGTGCCAGGCCATGAGGTTTCAGATATTCGACTTATTTGCTAGAAAGGACTATACAAAAGTGTACAAAAAGTGTCTTTTGGTTTTATCCCACAAAATGTTTTCATCAGCAGCTACCTTAGAAATGAGGCTGACCAGAAAGAGCAAGCATTTCTGCATGGAATTCCTGAAATACTTAACTAACAACCCATTTACTGTGACACACTTTCACAAGGTAGGTTGAAAAGACAGTAAGTATCCTAATTTGAAAACTACTCCATCAAAATCTATTCAGTATGTTACTTTACCTTTTATCTCATTGGTTGAAGACAGAATGCAATTAAATGATGTGCAAATAAGAACGGTATATAGGCATTTGATATCCAGATGAATAAAAGCCATTTCTTCACGTTTTAATACTTTGAAATCTCCACCCTAAAAGGGAAAAATAGAACATTTGAATGTCACCTTAACCCAAATAATCAAATGATTCAATGTAATATTAAATATTTTTCAGAGTGCTCTGTGTTTTCTACTAATAATTGGAAAAACTCTGCTCCCTTGGACCATGGAAGCAGACATAATGAAAACCGAATCATGGGAAAGGAACAATTCTAGACTTATCCTTATGAGAACAAAAACAAAGCCAAACAAATAGCCCTGCAACACCTCATTCCCCCACAAACTTTCTAGACATCAGAGGTAGTCTTCAGCCTGAAGACTGAGCCAGACACATTAGAATGTTTGTATTACTTAACAAGAGAAGCTATGGCATCAATGTGTCTCCATAGCAATTCTCTTCCCTAGCAACATAAAAAACAAATGATCACAAGCTATACCCTTTTCTGAGAAAAAAAAAAAAAAAGTATTTGAAAGTTATCTTACCATTGACCAAGTTTAGAACCTACACCAAAATGTCAGATAAATCAGAACTTTGCCCCAGTTCTTCTTAAAATATTAAATCTCCATCTTCTCTCACACCCGTTCTACTTTCTCCTGTGTCTCTGTGTCAGTAGATGATACCCTCCTCCCAGTTGCCCAAATAAAACCGAAGAATCTTCCCCAATTCTTCCCTCTCGTATCCAATCTCTCCATTATCACTTTGTTGTTAACTGCTTCCAGTCCATTCTCCATACCACATATACCAAGAATGTACAGATCTGAATGTATCCTCTCTTAAAAGACAGATCTGAACTTATCCCATCTTTCTTAAAATCACAGCAGCACCTTACTATCACAAAACAGAATTTAATCATTTAAAAATTTTTTGATGAATATTTGTTTTATGTTCAAAATTGAAAGGACTCATGCTTCCACATTTCTAGTCAATCCCCAAATACCCACCTTTCTTTTCTCCTACAAAGATCAATTAAGTAGGACAAAATTTCTCTCACCACCCCAGACTCATCTTACCTGATCCATCTGAAATGCTTGACAGTTGCTAAACTTGTTATTATATAATAAAATCTTGGGATGAACTGTTAGAGTTAGCAGGTATATTGGCTACAATGCTGGTCTAATCCTCCTTTATATATTGGGAAGTGAAACTCAGACTTGTCCAAGATTGCACAGCAAGTTAGTAACAGAGCTGGAAGTAGGACAGAGATTGCATGATTCCCAGTCCAGTGCACCCAGACCCTATTATGCTGGGCCCCACATGCTTGACTCAGGATTATGAATGTTTTCCCTCTGGGACCCCGCTCTTTCTTTAGTCAGCATCATGCAATTTTTTTTTTAATTCATTTTGTGCCTCATAGACTCATAAGAGGATGCTATTTCTCTTGTTGCTCTTGTTAAGTGCTGTTGAGTCAGTTATACTCATAGCGACCCTTTGCAGAAACAGAAAACCTCATTTTTTCTCCTGCACTATTTCTCTAACTGAAGTTCAAATCTCTCATGTTGTCTCCTTCCTGACTTGCCACCTCATTGCTGCCATATATTTAAGTAGCAGGTTTTCAACCAAGTCCTGGTGTGGTACTATAAGACAAGCACTGGACTAGAGTCCTGGTGTGGCGCTGTGGGTTAATGTCTTGGACAGCAAAGTCAGTTTGAAGCTCAAGGTTGGTGGTTCAAGCTCACCAGCTGCTCTTTGGAACCCCTATACAGGGTCACTATGAGTAGGAATTGACTTGACAACACTTAACAACAATAACAGCAGCTCTCATAGATTGAGCTGAATATAATGGTTAGTTTTGAGTCCAAAACAATAATTCTTCCACAGTACCGGCAAGATCTAAGACTTTGCACACCAGAGTGACCGGTCATGTTGTCTGTAGCAATAATACTTCTGATGGGGTCTTGGTGTGGTGCTGTAGGATAAGCACTGGACTACTAATCTCAGGGTCGGTGGTTCAAACCCATCAGTTTCTCCTCAGAAATTTAGGTCTCTATGAGTCGGAACCAACTCAACAGCACTTAATAGCAACATAATTTATTCAAAGGAGACGTGGTGGAGCAACAATTATGCACTGGGCTGCTAACTGAAAGGTTGTCAGTTTGAATCCATCCAGTGGCTCCACTGTAGAAAGATCTGGTAATCAGCTCCTGTAAAAATTATAGCCTAGGAAACCCTATGTGGCAGTTCTACTCTATCACACATGGTGGCTATGAGTCAAAATAAAATAAAAAAAAACAGCACCTAATGACACCATTTATTAAGCATTCATAGCATCGCAGGCATTGTGTGCACTAAATACTTTACACTATCTCATTTAATTCTCAGAGTCAGCCTTGGATGTATGTACTGATTTTATCATCATCTCAAAGACCAGCAGCTATGATACAGAGATTCATCAACTTCTCACAAGTCAAACAAGCCATACATGAAGCCTGAATTTGAATTCAAACAATGTGGTACCAGAACACTTGAAGATAATCACAACAGTAGGCATTTCTCAGGTCTAAAGAAAATCTGGAAGGCAGCTTCCTGCTCCATCCTCACACGGCATTGTTGCTTAGCCTGTTTCCCACTGAGAATTTCCTTTGGAATGGCAAACCTGAACCTATTTTTTTCAACCTTATTCCCCACTTCCTCAAAGTCCTGCTACATAATCCCCTCATTCTAAGAGTTGGCAGGGATAATCTTTGCATTTTTTGGAGAAACTCCAGGTACTTACCAAAACACAGTTTCTCAAGAATTTAATTATCACAAGTGGTTATCGCAGGTCCTCCCTTTCTTTTCCACTTTAGTGATATGAACTAGAACATTCTAACTTATTTTTCTTTCTGATACTCAAGCACACTGAAAAATTATGTAGACATCTCTGATATAGCCAGAGCTCCAGGATACAGAAGCTACAGGTGATAAAATAGGGGAGATTATAAACGGAGCTAAAAGACATGTAAAGCAAATTTAGAATCACAGCAAGGTGTTATAAAACTTTAATTTTTCTCTGGAAAAATTAAATGATATATGTATATATAGTTGAAGTGTTTGATACAATAAAAGGCACAATGATATACATATCAACCTCAGTTTTTTGTCCTGGCACGATCACTAATTGGCTTAGAGATCAATTAGAACACTCAGTTTCAGTCTATAAAATGGAGGTCATAATCCCAACCTGGCAGACTTGCTTTGTAGATTAAATGAGATGATACATGTGAAAGTGGTATAGCAATAGTAAATTGCTCTATGTACATAGTGTGGGTTTGCTTCTGAAGGGTTTTCCAATATGCAAAAACTTAAAAATAATTTGTATTAGCCCTACTTATTCAATAACATAGACTTGCTGACAGTGAGTAACAGTTGTTGTTAATTACCCATCAGTCAATCCTGACTCATGACTACCCATTGCTAGCTGTTGCTAAGTGTCACTGAGTCAGTTCCGACTCATAGAGAGCCTGTATAGGGTTTCCAGGGAGCTTCTGGTGGGTTTGAATCACTGACCTTGAGGTTAGCAGTCTAATGCTGACTCAACAGCACCATATCAGGGCTTCCATTGGTAACTAGCCACTTATTATTCATCTCCAACTTCCATACACTTATTGTTCCATAATACTGCCTTTAATAACTGTGGTTTTAATAACACTAATTTCTTGTATTTGTTTAACTTTTTAACAGTTTACAAAACACTTATCTCATTGGATTCTCATGAGACATTTGGAGGTATTGCCCTGGTGTGGTGCTGTGGGTTAATGCGTTGGACTGCAAAGTTGGTTTGAACTGCAAGGTCAGCGTTTCAAGCTCATCAACTGCTCCTTGTATATCCTACAAAAGGTTGCTCTGGGTCAGAACTGACTTGACTGTACTTAACAACAACAACAACGATTATCAATTTATAAACTGTAAAATTGCTGCTGAAAGAATTGATGTGACTGGCACAAGGTCCTACAGGTAGAACAATCCACACTAAAAGGATAGAAAAATGAAGTGAGGGACAGAAGAGAGGTGCAAGTCTAGCATGCAACATGTAGTCCTCTGCATCATGTGTTGTTTTAAAAAGGTTCCTTCTCTACCGTAACAGAATTTAAAATAAAAGAGAATCTTCCAAAGTGTCTGAAATGGCCATGGCTATTGTTTTTAAAGATGATGACCAAGTTGTGGAGATAAAACCTTATTAAATAGGATGCCGTTTTGAATATCACTAAAGTGACTTTTAAAAACCACATTAAAGAAGTATGGACCTGTTCTCTCTGTTGCTTTGGGATAAAAAATAAAAAATTAGTACTATAAAATTTCATATTTCCCATCACATTATTTAAGGCATCCAAAAGTATCAGCCAAAGCAATTCAAATAGGACATGAGAGAAGTAAAATGAAGTGGGAAAAATTGGGGGGGGGGGAAGTAGAGTTTAAAGTGAAACAAGTGTAAATTATTGTGATTATAAAGGTTTAAATGTGACCTGCAGGGGACTGATGAATGAAAATGCTCTTATGTAAGGAGGCTTGGGCTTGGAGACCTGGTTCTAGCCCTACTTCTGCGAGGGACCTTGGAGAATACTAAAAGAGATAGATTATTAAACCTTTACTGGTGTCAAACTCAGTGCCAGAGTCTTGATATGGTTTAGCCCATTTAAGTCTCACAAAACATGAGAGAAAAGTACTATTACGACTACTCAAATATTATAAATGAGACATTTGAGGCTCAAAATATAAATGAATTACTCTAGGTCATGCAATTTAAGCAAGGACAGATGGGAATACCTTATTCTAAAGGCCATACTCCTTTCACCATCTAATCCAAACAATCAAACTTACCGCCGCAGACTTGATTCCAACTCACAGTGACAGAGTAGAACTGCTCCATAGGATTTCTGAAGCTGTAAGTCTTTACAAAAACAGGTGGCCTCATCTTTCTCCCATAGAGAGAGGCTGGTGGGTTTGAATCACCAACATTTTGATTAGCAGCCCATTGCTTAATCTACTGTACCACCAGGGTTCCTTCACCATCTAATTGTGCCTTTCAACTAATTTCACCTCAGTGAAGCTTAATATTTCCTCCTAAAAGATATCTCCAGGACATCATTCTCAGTTTCATTGGTTAATCACCAAGTGTATCCCTCCTTGGTTTCAGGATGTGACTCAAGAGTGCTGGCTTCCTGGATAACTAATCCCGTTGTAAGGAGACCATCCAATACCCTTTCATAGCTTCTGGAATATAACCATGACTCAGCAGCAGCATCAGTGCTCCTGGAATATTCCAGATCTTGAGACTTAACAATATGTTGAGCTCAATCAGTCTCAGAACTGGTGGTGAGGGAATTCTAATTTAGTCAATAGTCAATAATTTGTCTTTCAGGGAAGTAGCTTAGAAAAGAATGCTGAAAATAGCTTTGTGGACTTTCAGAACCAAAAGGGCTTTGAATCAAACAGGCTTGCCACTGCTCAAGTGGTGTTCCTCATTTTCCATAAAAATCGAGGAAATTTAGACACATGCTGAATGAAAAAAATCACTACATACAAATGAAACACAGGTAAAATCTATTTTTTAAACAAAACCAGTTAAAAACCCAATTGCAAGTTACATGGTTATATTTGTGCTGTTGCCAAAATTGCGTAATAGCATTGTTTATTGATATTTGTAAAATCGGTTCAAGAAATCTTGTTCAACATAGTCATCATATTCCACAATTCTTTGGAGATGATTGCTTCTATGACATCCTGCATTCTCCCTGCTAGCAAGTCTTTGGAAGCACTGTTAAAGTTAGAAAATTGGGTTTTGAACTACCATAGCAATAGCCAAGTTGACAGTGTTAATTCATGAAGCAGTTTACATATTTCAGAATTTGTTCCTAATTTGTGTAGTTCAGTAGTTTACAACGCCATCAAACAAATCACCAAACAGGCCTTTACGACCCTCTTAATCCTGCAAGATCATCAAATAGAAAAGATTTCTTAAAACAAGTCAAATTATTCTTAAACATACCTTATATTCTATTGAAATGAAGACACAGCTGAAAAACAGTGCACAATCTTCCAGGCTCCACTTCTCAGGAAGTATCTGGAAGCAGCAAAACAATCCCTTTTATTCAACACCCTTTTTCCACTCCCAGAGGCTCCTGAATATTTGTTTGTAATCACTGTGTACCCAAAACATTCACTTCACTTAATTGTATTAAAAGTGAGTAGTAGAGTGTACCACACTCCTTCAACATTCAGTAAAAACATCAAATGAACAGTTGTTGTTGTTGTTGTTATGTGCCATCGAGTCGGTTCCGACCAGTAGTAACATTTTAATTCTTCCGAGGTTATTCTACCAATATGCTTTTTCATGTCTTTAAGGCATGGACTAAATATATAGAAATATGGCATATTGTTAGATATAGTAAGAGCCCTGGTAGTACAGTTCTTAAGCACTTGGATGCTACTAAATGAAAGGTTGTTGGTGTGAATACACAACTTTGAAGGAGAAATACGTGGCAGGCTGCTTCCATAACAGATTATAGCCTTGAAAACCATAGGGGGCAATTCTACTACATCTTACAGTGTTGCTATGTGTTGGAATCAACTTGAGGGCAACAGATTTGATGTTGCAGCTGTTGTTTGGGGCAGGGGGTTGGTGTTATTATATATAATACCACCAGTTACAGAAAGAATTTTAATAGAAACATTGAAATAGTTCTATCGTGCATTCATTAATTAATTCATAAACTATTTTTGGAAGCCTACATGTACTGGGACTGCTATATGTACTGGGGATACAGCTGTGAGCAAAACAAAGCACTTGCCCTCATACTACCATTCTGCTGTGGGAGACAGGCACTAAAAGTAGAAAATTATAAGTTCTTTAAGAAAAACTAATGCAGAATAACATGAGCTTGATGAGTCTTCATTTTAGGTAGGTGGGCAGGGGATGCCTCTTTGAGAAAATGACACTAAACATCTCAGTAAAGTGAGGGAATGAGCCAAGTAAAGATATAAGGGAAGATTCTTCTGGGGAGAAAGAATACTAAACAAACCCATTGCCAGCAAGTCAATTCTGCCTCATAGTGACCCTACAGGAGGACCAAGTAGAACTGCCTGGTAAAATTTCCAAGCTGCAATCTTTATGGAAGCAGACTGTTCCATCATCTTTTCTTCATGGTATGGCTGAATTCTACCCTGGAACCAACATCGCCCCCCAGGCAATGAGTAGGCTATGGTAATGAGTTTACCATTAATTTCTAGTGAAAGAGGAAACCATTGAAGAGTTGTTAGTAGAATAGCATTATGTAGCTTACATTTAAAAATGGTGACTTGGACCAGATTGATAGTAGTGGAGATGTTGATAGGATTTACTGATAAATTGAATATGGGGTATTAGAGGATAATGCTTCAACTTTTTTTCCCGTTTTATTGTGTGCCACTTAATTGTGTTTTCATAATAGTATGGTTTTGTTTCTTAAATCTTTTAGATGCCTTAACTCTTGGCATGGGCAAGTAGATAATGGTTTGTGGGGCCTACAGAGGATGGTAAAGAGTTCAGTTTTGTATGTTAAGTTTGAGCTGCCTGCTAAATATTCAAGTGGAGATGATGAGTAGGCAATTGGATACTTGACTCTAGAAATCAGAGAAAAGACCTGAGCTGTGGATATAAATTTGAGAGTCATCAGCAAATAGGTAGTATTCATAGTCATGGGATCAACTGAGGTTACCTAAGGCACAGTGTAAATAAGATAAAGAAGAGAGTCAAGGGCTAAGATCTGGGACTCTCCAACACATAGAGGTCAAGAAGACAAGTAGATACCAACAAAGGAGACTAAGGAGAAGTCAGGGAGGTAAGAAGACAACAAGGTGTGTAATATCCCAGAAGCCAAGTGGAGAAACTTGAAACAATTTCTCTACTTGATTTCTGGAGCATGACAGATGGCAAACATTGCTGATAGACCAAGAAAGATGAGGCCTGAGAATGGTTCACTGGATTTAACAAGGTGGAGGTAATTGATGATGCAGTTTAAGTGAGGGGTGTTGTTTTGTGCCTTTGAGTCTATTCCGACTCCATAGTCTCCAAGGCTGTAAATCTTTATAGAAGAAAAAAGCGTCATTTTTCCACAGCAGAGTGGATGATAGATTCGAACTACTGACCTTATGTTAACATGGGCTCAAGACAGAGGTTGTTATTGTTAAGTGCCTATGAGTCCATTCCTACCCATAGCGGCCCTCCCTCTATAGCGTTTCCAAGCAGTGGCTGATGAGCTTGAACCGCCAACCTTGTGGTTCAAACCAACCTTGCATATCAAACAGACCTTGTGGTCAGGCACATTAACCCAAAGTGCCACATCAGGGGATCAATTGTTGTTGTTAAGTGCCTATAAGTCCGTTCCGACCCATAGCAACCTTGTATAGGGTTTCCAAGGAGTAGCTGGTGAGCTTGAACCACCGATCTTGCATTTCAAATGACTTTGCAGTCTGACACATTAGCCCATGTTGCCACACCAGGAGACCAATAGCTAGCAGAAAATCTCTCATCTTTAAAATAAGAGTGGAAACGAGCTCACTTAGATTTTTGCTCCACCTGTTTAGAATGCTGCTCTTATTTGAAGGGTGCAGATGATCATAGTACTTTAGGATTATACTTATCAAAAGGGATCAGACCAAGGCAGAGCATTTGTCTGAGGCAATTAAAAACTGCCAAAGTTTAGTTTCACCAGTGATTACTTTAAAACTCCTTTCCATCTGCTCCAATTGTTTTGTAAAATCATCTCCAACTTCTTAACATTTCTAATGAAATATATGTTTTCAAAACTTTGCCATTTTCCTAGGATATGGAACTTCCCTACTTTCTATGTACAGCTGGAGATTTCCATTTTCCCTCTACATTTACTTTCCAAAGCAAAAGTTGTGAAACTTTTTTCCATGTAAATATGTTTTTATAAGGCAGTTTTAAAATATGGTTATCTAGAAACAGTGTTTTAGCTCTGAATCAAGCAGTATCGGAAATTCTAGTCCCATTTTCAAAATGCAGATTAGGGACAATACAGTCTTTATTGTATTTAGAAAATTTTGAGAGTCAAAAATCAAACAATAAAATTGTTCATATTACAAACAAGTTCCTGTAAGTGTATATCTCTATGCAAGATTGTTTTTATTTTGGTTTAGGCAGGCAGCCTACTTGGGACTTATTTCATCATTGCAGGCTTTTGCTGTCTGCTTCTTTCCCCTCATCTTCTCTCTCCCTCTCTTCCATCTCCTGACTCCTTCTTATCTTAACTCGTTTCTTCTTTTCCTCCTTTTGATGATGTCTCCCTTCTTCATAAGGTGGCAATAAATAAATATGTATATCATCGGCTATACTTATTTTAATATACTAAGGTATTCTCTCTTCTCAATACATCTTTATTTGGTTCTTTGGCTTCATAAAATAAGCTAACGTTCTTCTAAAAGCAATTTGTTACCAAAAAGAGAAAAAGGTGTTTTTTACTTGTATTTAGGCAGAGCTTTATTATTTTTCTGTGAACTGATTGTCCTCCATAGAAGTGATAATTCCCTCTTTTAAGAATACTGATTCCTCATCACCATCTGCTTCTAATCATCTGACTAAAGGCACTTCTTAACCTTCTGTGAAGTACAGCTTGTATCACACACTTTCTTTCTCTACAATAATTTTTTTGTTGTTTTTATTGTGCTTTGGGTGAAACTTTACACATTAAATTAATTTCCTAATTTCCTATTTCTACACAAGTTGTTTTAAAAATGTGACATTGGTCACATTTTTCACAATATGTCAATATTCTCTCTAATTTCATTCTGGTTGCTTCATTTCTAGTTCTCTAGTTTCCCTGTCCCCTTATTTTCTTATCTTTGCTTTAGGGTAACTGTTGACCACTTAATCTCATGTAGTGGTGGTGGTGCTGTTAGGTTGCTTCTGACTCACAGAGACCCTGTATAAGGCTTTCGATGCTGTAAATCTTTACAGGAGCAGAAAGCTTCATCTTTCTCCAATTGAGTAATTGGTAGATTCCAACTATTGACCTTACGGTTAGCAGTCCAATGTGTTTAATTTCATATAGACGAGTTTGTTTATTTTTAACGGAGCATAGTACTCACAGTGACTAGAAGGGATCATTTTGTTCTGAGCTTAAAGAATATTTCAGGGTGGTAGTCTCAGGGAGTCCTCTAGTCTCAACTGGTTCAGTAAGTCTGAATATTTTAAGAATTTGACTACTCTCCACATTTTTTCCCCCATTCCATCAAGATCCATCAATTGTGTCCCTATTCAAAACAGTCATTAGTGGTAGCAAGGAATCAGCGAATTCTAGTCTCAGGGTAGATGAGGGCATGGTTCAAGTAGACTATTAGTACTGCACACTTCTTTCTTCTCTGAATCTTTGGGCCCGGTCTTTCTCTTTTGCTCTGAACAAGTGTATCTTGGACTTTTCTCTGTTTTTTTTTTTTTTTTTTTTAATTATAAATTTATGTCATGTAATTTATTTTTTTCATTTAAACAAAATCAGTAATTTTTTTGTTATAATAAACACTTTTAGTACAATTCTTGTTATTTTCATCGTAATGCTAAAATAGAAAACTAAGGCACTGGTAACTGGAAATGTCAATAAAAATCTTAAAACCATATTTTGATTCAGAAATGAACCATTAATTTCACATATCATGTTCAAATATTGCAACATATAGATCATATAGAAACTATACATATAATTGTAATTTAATTACCTCTTAAAGAAGAATTAGATCCTTAAGGCAATATTCACGCGCATTACATCTAAACCTACATATGGACAATGTAAGTGCGCTATGAATTGTTTAGTATTGTAAAATGGTGGGTTTTTTTTCTGCCTTTTTGTGCCACAATTACAAATATCTTGCCAATTCATGAGTACTTATAGAATTGAAAAGAGGAGAGAAGCAAAGAAAACGAATCCTTGGCACTTTGAGGAAATAAGTCCTCATTATACATGAATCTATTGTATTAACATCGTCTGAAAGGAATGATTTAACATGCTAATTAATTGTCTTCTCTCTTATAAAAGCAAGTTTGCTGCTTCCTGCTTTTCTTTGTTTTTGATAGCAGCTTTTCAGCCTGCATTAGACAATGTTTCCTAAGTGACTTTAGAGTCTTCTCATTCATTAATAGATAACCTGAGAATCTCTATTTTCATCATCGATGTCTACCTTTGCCTTGGTGCTGTCCTGGTGATAGGCATCTATCTAGATCTTCATTATATAGACATTTCTGAAGGATCCACTTTGTACTCTGTGCTAAGGAGTTGAAAACAAGCAAGACACAGTATCCCTTGCCCTTAAGTTCCTCACAGTCTATTGATGGGCAGATAAAAACTAAGCACTATAAAGTGAGTAAGGAGCTCTTGTAGCATGGTAGTTACTAGTTGGGCTGATAACCTCGAGGTCAGCAGTTTGAAACTACCAGCTGTTCCGCAGGAAAAAGATGAAGCTTTCTGCTCCTGTAAAGATTCACAGCCTCGGAAAGCCTATATAGTGTCACTATGAGTCAGGACCAACTCCACGCCGCACAACCACCACCACCACCAAATGTGGGCCTTCTTTTAGGCTACTGGTGGAAATGTACTTGGTACAATCTCCTCCTTTTTTTTTCCTGTAGTATGGCTGAGGTTGCTAGCTGTCCCCTAATACTCATTCTTTCCTCCTTCAGTAAGGAGCCCCGCTAGCATAGTAAGCTATGCATTGGGCTGCTAACCATAAGGTCAGTAGTTTGAATCCACTAGCCTCTCCACAGGAGAAAGATGAGCCTTTCTACTCCATAAAGATTTACAATCCCAGAAGCCCAATACAGGGTCACTATGAGTTGGAACCAACTCAATGGCACACAGCAGCAACCTCCTTCAGAAGTAATGGACTACTCAATTTTATCTGGGTGCCTGGTCACACAAATGAAGACTACAATTCTGAACTTCCTTAAACTGCATATGGTATGCAGTTAAGTTCTGAAGTAAGAGCTATAAAGTGGAAATATTATCTGCAATCTTTTAAGTCATGCCTTTAAAGAGAATGGACCTGTTCTCTACTACCCTTCCAACCCCTCCTTTTTTTCCCATCCTGCTGCTTAAAATGTGATCTTGGTACTGAGCCACGCTTGATCAAACAAATGAGGGAAACACCCTAGGGATGGCAGAACAACAAGTTCAGAATAACCCAGGGTTCTTGTTGACCTCATACAGCAAAGCTGTGCACTGTTCTTGCTGCCCTGAACTGGCTACCTTTAGACTGTTATGTGACAGACAAATCTTTTTAATTAGTTAAGCAGAACTTGTAACCAAATTAATGCAGTAGAAAAAAAGTTGCTGCTGAGTTGACTCTGTCTTATGCTTTTAGAAATAGAACTATACTCCATAAAGTGTTTAATGACTGAATTTTTAGAAGAAGATCTCCAGGACTTTCTTTCAAAGCACCTCTGGGTAGCTTTAGACCTCCAACCCTTCAATTAGCAGCCAAGAGCTGAACCATTTTCACCATGCAGAGTTTCCAACCTAACTAAGGAGCATTTAACAATGTATGTCAAAATCCTGGAAAGGTCGTATCTTTTTACCCCCAAATTTCTAAGTAATCAAGGACAACCACATATATACATATATTTGACCTTTTGTTTTCTATGTAACCTTCAGGTAAGAAGCTTCTGTGACATTCCTGTGAAGGGCAACGTTAGGCTATATAGTACTTTACTTTGGTTAAAGTCTCCAACCATATATCTGGGAAATAAACCATACTATACTTGCAAATATTATGAGCACATAAAACGCAGAAGAAAAGAAAGTCTCCACAGTGAGAAAATGCAATGCAACAATAATTCAGCGTATCCACGTTGAGGACTTTCAAGTCCTGTCACCATAAACAGAAACTCACTACTTCTTAAACAATGATTTGTCCATTGATGATCCCTCTCACCCCTGGTAATAGCTGATAATCGTTGGCCTCTATACATTTGCCTTTTCTGGTCATTTCATTAAGTGACATCATACACAACTGTAAAGATAGTGCTAGAGGATGCTCTCTGGTCCTCTGGTGGTTCTGCAAATATGATCTGTTTGCAACTACTACAGCACCTCTTTGACCATTAGGAGCTGCTGCCAGTTTCCTGAATAATATTAGGATGGTATAGAATAGTACTGTCTCCTCTTTTACAGAGATTGGCAGCTCACATGCTTTGGGTATTATCAGAATGCCCCAGAGTACAGGTTCCCTCACAATGAGTCAGTATTAATCCTATCAACAGAGTACACTGTTCTTCCTGCTAGATAAAAGAGATAATTGATTTCATAATTAGAAATTAACTGTTGCTGGATGAGTAAAGTTAAAGAGGCCTTGAGAGAAGAGAACTTCTTGTAGAATCACATCTGTCATGCATGGCTGCATCTTCACTTGACTGAGCAGCTATGGGAAGGTTAGAATGATTTGTGTCCTACAATCCACATTCAGCCTTGCCTTATAACTTCTATGTTTATTGTTATTATAT
>NW_006408773.1:3925709-3929163 GCF_000296735.1 Chrysochloris asiatica
TATATGTTGTTGTTATGTGCCATGAGGTCGGCTCCGACTCATAACGAACCTGCATAAGGTTTTCGAGGCTGTAAATCTTTACGGGAGCAGAAATCCTCATCTTTCTCCCGCAGGACAGCTGCTAGTTTCGAACTGCTGACCCTGAGATTAGCAGCCCGATTGGTAACCACTATGCTACCAGAGCTATATATATATATATATATATATTTGCCAATTCAACATTCCTCAGGTGTATAATTTAGTGATATCTATGACATTTTGGCTGTTGTGAATAGAGCTACAATGAGCACTGGTGTATATGTTTGGGTCGTTGTTTTCGAGTCTCTTGGATATGCACTTAGGAGGGCTTCATTACTTCTTAGGAGGAAGTGGAATGTGCATTGGGATCTCCTAGACTCTCCTGATTTTTTAATACTACCAAAAGACAATTGTGTATGTGTACAAGTTTACAAACAATGTATTTTCTATGTGAAATAAAAGGCAAACACACCTCCTGAGAGTAAATGTGTAGTAGCTCAGAAGGAGGCATAAAGAAACAGGCAATTGTTGGCAATAATGACCAAGAAGGATATAAAAGAGGTGAGAAAAATCCATAAGGACCCGAGGAAGGACATGACAACGCAATACCTGTGAATATGTATTCAGTTTTCGTCTCTCAACTCAGTTGTTACTTACTCAGAGAACCTGAAATGAGGCCACTGTTACGGACCGTCACAGTACTGAGCACATTTTCTATAGAGCACTTTCCATGGTTTTAAAATTTATATTAATTTGTAGGATTATCGGATTAATTTCTACTTCATTAGACTGTAACCTCAAAGAGGTCAGGGGCCATATTTATTTTGTTGTTGTTGTTAGGGGCCATCAAGTTGGTACCGACTCATAACACAACAGAATGAAACACTGCCCGATCCTGGGCCAACCTCACAATCGTTGCCACGTTTGAGCCCATTGATGCTGCCACTTTGCAATCCATCCCGCTGGGGGGTCTTCCTCTTTTTTTTTTTTAATTTTGCTCACTATTAAATAATTTAAGCCTTAGATTTCCATGTCAAAAAATGTGAACACTAACATGGATCGTTTTCTGCATAAGTAGGATATGACTATCATCACCAAACTAGAATTTAAGCCTTAAGGAAGCAAGTACTTCAAATGGTTCACTGCCAAGCACAGCTCCTGACATATAGTAAACGCTCAACAAATATCTACCTGAATGAATGAGATGCATATGGTAGGACAACAAATCTCTTGGTTTCTATTCCACTGGAATGATCGTTTCATTCTACCACAGCTGCCCATAACAGATGTTGAATACATATGGTTTTTTTTATTAAAAGCCTGTATGTAGGCTTTATTATCTCTGTTTTACTCAAGAGGAAAGTGACGCTCTGAGCAAATAAGATTCATGTGCAAGTTAATCAGAATTCATTCTTAGGTCAGTTTGCCTGGCTCCAAAATCTCAACTCTTTCTCCTATTCCGTAACACCTACGAAGGTATGAAGTGTTAAAAGATTTCATATGCAAACTTTTCTATGGGTCTGCATTGAATATATCACTTTCTTCAGTAAGTATAAACAAACCAAAGCAAAACCTTCTACATCCAAAGTAATGGCTTAAGTGGCATAATTTCTGACAAATGACTGTGGCAGGCTAATGAAGGTGATATTTGTGGGCAGGCACTTTCCAACTGCTTCCCAAATCTAAGCACCTGCCTGCCAATAATATTCTATGTGGCCCTGAACATTATCAGTCTTGCCAGCATAAGTCCTGAGCTTACAGACAGAATGGAAGATATCATTCTAAAGAACTTATCTTATTAGCATTGGTTCAGAGTAGTTTTAGAAACAGAATGGAATAAGGAGTGTAGAAGACACATCAACCCCCTGTACCTCCATTACCATATCTATTAGATAAATGAAATAATACTTTCCACATAGGAGTGCTGGTGTGGTGCTGTGGGCTAATGTGCTGGATGGCAAAGTCAGTTTGAACCTCAAGGACAGTGGTTCAAGCTCACGAGCTGCTCCTTGGAAACCCTATACAGGGTCACTATGGGTCGTAACTGACTTGACAGCACGTAACACACACACATCCTAGGATTAGGGAGTGATCAAATAGGACAATGCGTGTAAAATGTCTGAAGTGTAATAGATATGATAATTCAAGTGTTACTGGTTGCCTTCTACTTCTCCCATATCCAGGAGCCACTTCCCATCAATTCCCTGGAAACACTCTGAAAATTACAACAAAAGGGACAAGCAACACACCCAGAGGCATATTTAAGGTATGGCAGGTATGGTAAGTGCTCTAAGTGCCACTTGAAAGGTGGCACCATTGAGCAGTTTTCTTTAACAGCCATGAGAGACCATTCAACAAGCTAAAATTAATTCTTTCATATTTGAGAGGCTCCATGTGTCAAGGCAATAGCCCTGGTGGTGTAACGGGTTAAATCTTGGGCTGCTAACTGCAAGGTCAACTGTTGCGGTCACCAGCTGCTCTGCAGGAGAAAGATGAAGCTTTTTGTTCCTATAAAGGTTTACAGTCTTGGAAACCTTGCACATGGTTGCTATGAACTGGAATTAACTTGATGGCACATACCAACCACCACCACCCTGGGTCAAGGCAAACTGTATGATCTTGCTCTGCTGAGTGTAGAAATAGAAAGTACAGCAGAAACAAAAACAACAGTGGTGAGCACATAATAGACCAGATTTCATCAGTGAAAGCAGGAAAGTACAGCTGTCATTTCCATGTAATACCACACAATATGGAAGGAGCTCTGGCAGAGCAGTAGTTACAAGTCAGGCTGCTAACCTCAAGGTCAGCTGGAGAAAGATGAGGCTTTCTGCTCCCGTAAAGATTTACAGCCTTGGAAACCATATACAGAGTCACTATGTGTCGGAACCAGCTCCACAGTACATAACCAAGAAACCACAATATGTAAAGTAAAAGATTAATGAGCTTGACTTGTATTTTTGAGCTGATACTATGATTGTTGTTGTTGTTAAATGCCATTGAGGTCGATTCTGACCCATAGCAACCCTGTACAGGATTTCCAAGGCTGCAAATCTTGACGGGAGTAGAAAGCCTCATCTTTCTCCCACGAAGCAGCTGGTAGTTTCGAACTGCTGACCTTAAGGTTCACAGCCCAATTCATAACCACTACACTACCAGAGCTCCCTGATACTATGATAAAGTTATCTAAAAGATCTATGTCAGATGTTTGAACAGCGGCACAATTTCAGTGCTTGTCATATGTGCTATTTTCTGGAGATATGACTCTGAACACACCCTACCTCTCTAAGTTGTAGCAAAATATAAATGCTATATTTATGTGGTTTTAAAGAAAATACCCTGAGAGCAGTTTTTCATTTAGAGGTACCATATGATCAAGAGGCAATGATACTGAGGGAGGAAGTCCAAGGTGCATTGAAGGAATTGGCAAAGAACAAGG
>NW_006408773.1:3930405-3949307 GCF_000296735.1 Chrysochloris asiatica
GTCTCTCATACTTTGGACATATTGTCAGGAGGGAACAGTCGCTGGAGAAGGATATCATGCTTGGTAAGATGGAGGGTTGGAGAAAAAGAGGAAGACCCCCAACGAGATGGATTGGCCAGGTGGCAACATCTACGGACTCAAGTGTGGCAACAGTAGTGAGGTTGGCCCAGGATCGGACATTGTTTCGTTCTGCTGTGCATAGGGTCGCTATGAGTCGGTGCCGACTAGATGGCACCTAACAACAACAACAACTACCTGTGCTTTGCTTTCTCCTACTGTTGCAACTATCTTTCTAACAGTTCTATTCCATTTCTTAACATTGGGCAGATATTACAGATGAAGAAACTAAGATCTAGAAGGATAGGATACTCATCCCCAAATCACACATCTATTAAGGAGAGATCTGGAAATGGAAACCAGCTCTCTTTGTCCTTAGATCAGTACTCTCTCTATTAAAAAATAACTAAATAAAAGCACCCACATAATTTACTTGACCCTGAAACTCTCTAGAACACTCTGTAATTTAAACAAAAAACAGCTGATAGATCCCTAGTCATCTTGTCTTGGTTTCATGTATTCTGTTATGTATTAAAAGAAGAACACTAATCTGGAAGCATTCCAAAGTGCATTGCTTAAAAGTCAGATTTAAAAGTTGACCATACATTCTTTCAGAGGAAAGCAAACATCAAATGTATAAGATTAACATAAGTACTTTTTATTCAAAAGAAAAGTGCAAATTAAAATTTTAATTTTAATAGCTATACTATATATGGCAGAAAATACCAGAAATTGCTGAACTCTTCTTTACTGAAAGGCTTTCCATTGTGTAGATCATGACAAGTTGCGGAGAATGGGTATTCCGGAATATATAATTGTGCTCATGGGGAACCTGTACATAGCCCAAGAGGCAGTCATTCGAAAAGAACAAGGAAACACTGAATGGCTTAAAATTAGGAAAGGTATGCGCTAGGGTTGTATTTTTTCACCATACTTATTCAATCTGTATGTTCAGCAAATAATCAGAGAAGCTGGATTATATGAAGAAAAATGTGGCATCAGGATTGGAGGAAGATTCATTAGCAACCTGCAGTATGCAGATGATACAACCTTGCTTGCTGAAAGTGAAGAGGACTTAAAATAATTATGAAGATCAAAGACTACAGTCTTCTTTGGGTTGCACTTCATTGTAAAGAAAACAAAAATCTTCACCACTGGAAATCAAGCAATGTATTGCATTGGGTAAATCTGCTACACAAACCCTCTTTAAAGTGCTCAGGAACAAAGATGTCAGTTTGAGGACTAAGGTGCACCTGACTCAAGTCATGGTATTTTCAGTCATCTCATAGGCACGTGAAAGTTAAACAGTGAATAAGGAAGACCATGGAAGAATTGATGCATTTGAGTTATAGTGTTGGAAGAGAGTATTTAAAGTACTATGGGCTGTAACAAACAAATCCATGTTGGAAGAAGTACAGCCAGAGTGCTCCTTAGAAGCCAGTATGACCAAACTTCATCACTCATATTTCAGACATATTATCATGAGGGCCCAGTCCTTGGAGAATGACATCATGTTTAGTAAAATGGAGGGTCAGCAAAAAAGAGGAAGACCCTCAGTGAGCTGCACTGGCGTAGTGGCAGCAGTAACTGGCATAGAAACGATTGTGAGGTTGGTGCAGGATGAAGCAGTGTTCTGTTCTGAACAAAGTCGCTGTGAGTCGTTACCAACTCAACAGCACCTAATAACAGCAACAACAACAATACTAGATATGGTGGGAACCCTGGTAGCATAGTGGTTACATGTTGGGCTACTAACCACAAGGTCAGCAGTATGAATCTACCAGTCACTCTGTGGGAGAAAGATAAGGCTTTCTGCTCCCATAAAGGTTTACAGCCTCAGAAAACTTATACAGGGTCACTATAAGTCGAAACTTGTTCGACAGCACACCACCACCACCAGCACCATCATAACCACCACTATATATGGTGTCCCGGTGTGCACTGTAGGATCAGCACTGGACTGCTAATCAAAAGGTCAGCAGTTCAAACTCAACACCTACTCCTTGCCATGAGTTGGAGCTGACTCAACAGCACTTAACAACAACTACAATTATATATGAAAGGAGCCCTGGTGGTGAAGGTTGGTGGTGGTCATTTCCTGTGGAGTCAGTTCTGATACATAGTGACTCTGCACAGAATTTCCAAGGCTGCAAACCTCTACGGGAGTAGAAAGCCTCATCTTTCTCCCGTGGAACTGCTGGTAGTTTCGAACTGCTGACCGTGAGATTAGCAGCCTGATATGTAACCACTACACTACCAGAGCGGATTATGAATTGGGCTGCTAACTGCAAGATCATCAGTTTGAATTTTCCAGCTGCTTTTTGGGAGAAAGATTAGGCTTTATGTTCCTGTAAAGATTTACTGCCTCGGAAACCTTATAAATCAGAATCGACTGGATGGTATATGGGGGAGTCTTGATGTGGTGCTGTTGGATAAACACTGGAATGCTAACTACAAGGTTGGCAGTTCAAACCTACCAGCCACTCCTTAGAAACCCTAAATAGGATTGCTATGAATTAGAACCAATTCAACAGCACTTAGCATCAAGGACTATATTTGGGAGTCCTAGTGTGGCACTGTAGGTTAAGCACTGAACTGCTAACTGCAAGATTGGCAGTTCAAACACACCAGCCATTCCTCAGAAAGGCTGTACAGCAGTTAACAACAAGAACTATATATGTAAGGAACCATGGTGGCACTATAGGATAAGCACTGGACTGTTAATTGTTCAAAACTGCTAACTGCAAGATTGGCAGTTCAAACCCACCAGCCACTCCACAGGAGATCGATGGGGCTTTCTCCTCCTGTAAAGATTTACAACCTCAGAAACCCTATACAGGGTCACTGTGAGGTGGAATCAACTTGATGGCACTAGGTTTGGTTGATTCTATATATGCAACGTAATATATGAGCAAATTAAATCACCAAATATAGAGGATGTGCATGTTCCATATATTAAGTCAAAACAAAGATAAATAAAATCATTCATTTTAGAAGAGATCTATGGTTATTTCTGAGCTTGGGTATGAAAAGATGTTGCAAACTAGAGTATTCTCATTTATGGAGAGATTAACACAGGGAGAATAATCTCAGAGTCTCTTAACTCTAAGATGCAGCTATCCTTATCATCTTCAAAGGACCAGGTTTGCTTAGAAGCAGTATAATTTGTAGGAAATAGACTAATAAGAAAACAACAATAAAAATTAAAAGCAATACAGGCAGTCTCCAGATTATGAATGAGCTCCATTCCTAAATCTGTATTTAAATTGATATTGTATGTAAATTGAAATAGGTAGGTCAGTTAGTCAAATGTTTGTCTTAGTATATAGTTTATAGTGTGCCTTGCTATGCATAAAAAAACATGCAAGAAACAATTCCATTCAGGGGACTGCAATCAGTGAGAAGAAACATATTGTGCATGAATTGTTGAATGTAAAACTGATGATCTGCTCTGTAAACCTTCACCCAACATACAATTAAAAGTAAGGAAAAGGAAACCACTTCCAGATACACTAAAATATCTTTAGCATGATAATGTTTTTGTTGTTAAGTGCCATCGAATTGGTTCTGACTTACAGGGACCCTGTATAGAGTTTCCAATGAGTGACTGGTGGGTTTGAACTGCTGACGTTTTGGTTAGCACTCCAGTGCCACATGAGGACTCCAACAGAGTAACACAGGAATAATAATAATAATGCTTTGATGCATGTCAAAAAGTAGCACTCATTTGTTACTATAAACTATGGGGCACATGTACTACTATGGGTTATTTGTAACTTACACATTCTACAACTGGGGACTGCCTGTAAAGAAATTCAGGCCACCGCCAAAATGTCCCTCATCCTCAAGTCTCCACAGTTTTATCTGCCACTGACTTATCTTCAGATCTGAGAAGCATACATAGCCGTGAGAAGCCAGAATACTTTGATGTCTTTCTAGAGTAGAGGACATGGTATCCATGATTTATTGCAGCGTAGGAATAAAAGAAAAGAAAAAGAAATTTGGATCCAGTCTATTCACCATCTAATATTCCAATAGATAAAGATTGTCTCCCTCAGTTTGGAGCTCACATTCAGACTTTGTAACTTCTCTCACATTCCAAAGATAGATTTTATAGATGCGAGCAAATGGAGCCCCGGCAGTACAGTGGTTAAAGAACTTGGCTGCTAACTGAAGGTCGGCAATTTGAACCCACTTACTGTCAGTCACTTTCTGTAAAAATCTCAACCTTAGAAATCCTATGGGATACTTTCATGCTGTTCTCTAGGATCTCTATGAGTCAGAATTGATTTGATAGCAATAGGTATACGAATAAACAAATAAAAGACATGTCTTATTATGAAGAAGGGGATGTATACAGAGTCTTCTCTTCATCACTAGCTCCATGACAAGACATTTCATTCTGACTTATCTTTCTATTTTATTCATTTGCATAGTTAATGCTCCTCCCTAAATTGAAATCAGTCATGTAGGAAGAAACAGAATTGTTTGGGGAATTTGGCATCTGTTTTTCAGATGTCAGCTGCTTTGGGTCTCTCACAATCACTTTTCCCAAAAATTATTTATCAGGCCTACATGAGGAAATTATAATCAGAATTTGCCGACATAATGATAAGAGAAAAGGCTCAAAATCTTTCCTTTTCCGGAGTTTGAAATGTCAATGAACTTCTTTGCTTTCTTCTATTTAAAAGAAATGCTTCCTGGAACTTTTCTTTAAGCCTCCTAATTCCTCTAAATCTTCAGGCACTGTAGTGGCACCAGAGAATAAACACTGGCCTGCTAACCCCAAGGTTGGCATAGTTCAAACCCACCTTCCACTCCTCAGAACCCCTATACAGGCAGGGTCTCTATGAGTCGGAACTGATTCGATGGTGCTTAACAACAACGTCTGATTTTGTGAAGTCATTTGTCCAGTTTAGTGATACCAAGATATTGTTGTTACTGTATGCTGTCAAGTTAACTATGACCATATCAACAGTATAAGACAGAATAGACCTGCCCCATAGGGTTTCTTAAGCTATAGTCTTTAAAGGGGGAGCACAATGGCTCCATAAGATAAGCACCAGTCTGTGAACCACAAAAAGGAAGAAGAGATTTTCTGCTCCCGCTGAGATTTAAAGCCTAGGAAACTCTATATTGGGTCTTTGAGTTGGACCAACTCTAGGCCAGGTAACAACAACAACAATTTTTAAAGGTCTTTTCTCTCATGAAGCCACGGGTAGGTTTGAAATGCTGACCTTTCGGTTAGCAGCTGAACATTTAACCATTGCCACACCAAGGCTACTCTATCATGATTTAGAAAGGTGCAGTACAAAATCATGTCATGAAATGATGTAATGTCATTACTTATGGGTCTTCAAGCTGTAAGTTAAGTTTGGTTAATAAAATACAATTACAAATAATCATGCACCATGAACCACAAGGAATCCTGGTATGGCACCTTGGGATAAAGCACAAGGTCAGTTTGAACTACAAGGTCGGTGGTTCATACTTACCAGTCTCTCCGTGGAAACCCTGTTCAGGGTTGCTATGAGTCTGAACCTACTTGATGGCACTTAACCACAACAATGAACCACAAAGTCAGTGATTTGAAACAGAGGCTCCACAGAAGAAAGATGAAGCTTTCTGCTCCTGCGAAGATTTGCAGCCACAGAAAACCCATACTGGGTCCATATGAGTCAGAACCAACTCCACAGTACTTAACAACAACATGCCTCAGTTGTTGAAGATTACAAGGCAGTCCCTGGGTTATTAATGTTTGACTTATGGACAACAAATACTTGCCCTTTAATTGTTATTTTGCCCTCACTTTGAATCATAAATTTGCCCTCACTTTGAAATGATTGAATCAACCCTGTTGTTGTTAGGTGCCATCCAGTTAGTTCCAACTCATAGCAACCCTTTGTACAACAGAACAAAATTCTGCATGGTCCTGAGCCATCCTGACAATTCTTGTTAAACTTGAGCCCATTTTTGCAGCCACTGTGTCAGTCCAGCTTATTAAGTGTCTTCCTCTTTTTTCTATTTTACCAGACATCATGTACTTTTATCAGGACAGGCCCCTCCTGGTAACGTGTCCAAAGTACAAAAGACAAAGTCACACCGTCCTCACTTATAAGGAAGATTCTGACTGTACTTCTTCCAACACAGATTTGTTCATTCTTCTGGCAGTCCAGTTGTGAGCATTTTTATTTTCTTTACATTGAGGTATAATCTATACTGAAGGCTATATTCTTTGATCTTTACCAGTAAGTGCTTTAAGTGCTCTTTACTTCCAGCAAGCAAGATTGGGGCCTCTGAAAATGGCAGGTTGTTACTGAGTCTTCCTCCAAGCCTGATGCCGGGTTCTTCTTCATATATTCCAGCTTCTCAGATAATTTGCTCAGCATCCAGAATGAATAAATTTGGTAAAAGGCTATAACTAGGACATACACCTTTCATAACTTTAAACAGATAGTATCCCCTTGTATTCTGAAAAACTGCCTCTTGGTCTATATACAGGTTCCTTATAAGCACATTTAAGTGTTTGGAAATTACCATTCTTTGCAATGTTATTCATAATTGGTTATGTTCCACACAGTTAAACATCTTTGCATAGTAAATAAAACATAGGTAAACGTCTTTTTGGGATTCTCAGCTTTCTGCCAAGATCAATAAGACAAATCCTTATCACAAGCACCTTCACTTGCTGCACATGCAGGTTTTATTAAATAATTGAAAAGGCCTCCAGCCTATTCTTGCAGAAAAGTAAGCTAAATAACAACCATATGCAACTGTTTCAACTGATCTAAAAAATCTTAAATATGCTGCTAGCAGAGGATCCTTTTTATAATCTGAGTGCTGCCTATAATGGTTTAGCTGTTTGCTTCTGTCTTGATTTCATGGGCTAGTCAATTAAAGCATAAGCGAATTTTTGCTTCTTATGAAATGAAAGATGCTGAAAATACAATTCATTTTAATCTACTAAAAGTTCTATTTACTATCTTTCTATTGTTGTTAAGTGTCGTCGAGTCAAGTCTGACTCATAGCGACCCTGTAGCGGGTTTCCAAGGAGCAGCTGGTGGGTTTGAACCACAACCTTGTTGCCGATCCAACAGCACCACACCAGGAGTCCAATAACTTTCTATGAATAAAAATGAATATATTCATAGCCTTGGATGTTGCCAGTGATATATATATGCTTGTAACTTACCACATTAATTTCTATATCAGATAAAAGACATGTTATCACCCACTCCTACGCAAATGAAAAGGATTTGGGGGCAAATCTGGCTGGTATAGAGGAAGGGGACTGGCTAACACAAATTGGGTAGTCTGTATCTAGCTGGAAGAAGGAGTAAAGAGATACATCAAAGCTTCATGGTGGGGAAGTTCTTTAGAATCATGTTATTCTTTTGAGAGAACTAGTCAAGACAACATCAATGATTCTCCAAGCAATGAATAGTCACTGGAAAGGGGCCAGCAGAAACTAGGCAAAAGGATTTGCTTGGACCTCAATTTCAATAGAGATACAGAGGACAAACTGAGCTTCCAAATCGGAGCCAAAGCCCAATAAACAATCAACAGATGACAGGGTAAGAGATAAAAGCTAAAGTCTAGTATTCACAAATGTTCTCAGCGGCCCACAAAATTCCAGAGGCATAGCATACACTAGACTATTTCCAGACTTCTGCCTGTTAATAGAGAATGATTCGCTCTGATCTAGGTCCATACCAGAGCTGAGACAACTTTCTAGGCTGGCACCATTAAGAATAGACAGGTACCGTCTCTGGCCTCTCTAGCAGGAACATATACACTATTGTTTTCCATTATCCCCCTCAGATATCTAAGTAGATACTATTTCATTTATACAATTGGGTAAAACTCAAGTTTCAGTAGTTTAAATGACTTTCCAGAAGTAAAAAAATAATGTAGCAGAAATAAAGTCTACGTCACCTAACACCTGTTTTGTGGGGACACAATTCAATCCATGCCAGTATTATATATATTATACACAAAAAAATATTATCCTGTAAAGAGCACACTTTGTGAAAACTGCCTGCTTTCCCCAAACATAAGGTTTTTTTTTTTTAAACCAAATAATTTATGAACTATGAATTCACCACTAGACAACTATATTAAGACACCAGATCTGAGATTCTCAAGAAACCCAAATGAGAGGGAAATACAGTTAGCAATAGCATGGTCCAATCTACAGATGCTTTGACGAGTGTTAAGAATCAACACCAAAAAATCTTCACCACAGACCAAGATCAGCTGTGACAAGCATTGTGCTGGATGTTGGATTGACAAAAGTAAATTAGATACGATCTCATGTAACCCACATTCTGGTTAGAGGGACAGAAGCTGTTGAATAATTGCAGCACAATGTAATAAGTATGATATATTGTGATATTAGGAATCATTGTTGCTGTTAGGTGCCATTGAATCGGTTCTGCAGAACTATACCAGATAAAAGACATGTTGCACAGCAGAACTAAACATTGTCTGGTCTTGTGCCATCTTCATAATTGTTATGTTTCAGCCCATTGTTACTACCACTTGTGTCAATCCATTTATTAAGGGCCATCCTTTCTCGCTGACCCTCCATGTTGCCAAACATGATGCCCTTCTTCAGAGACTGGTCCTTTCTGACAGCATGTCTAAAGTACCTGAGAAAAAGTCTTGCCGTCCTCACTTCTAAGGAGCATTCTAGGTATGCTTTTTCCAAGACAGGTTTATTTGTTTTTCGGGTAGACTATGGTATATCCAAAATTCTTTGCCAATACTATAATTCAAATGCAATCTTCCTTATTTGTTGTCCAGCTTTCCCATGCATATAAGATGATTGACAATACCATGGTTGGGTCAAGCAAAGCTTAGTTCTCAAATGACATTTTTTGCTCTTGAACATTTAAAGAGCTATTTTCCTACAAATGTTTTCAATTCAATATGACATTTGATTTCTTGACTGCGGCTTCAATGAGTACTGATTGTGGATCCAAGCAAAATGAAGTCTTTGGCAACTTCAATCTCTTCTTCATTTATTGGTTATTTATTGGTCCAGTTGTGAGGCATTTCATTTTCTTTAAATTTTTGTGCTCTTTGATCTTCATCAGTAAGTGTTTCAAGTACTCTTTGCATCCAGCGCCAATCCTGATGCCACGTTCGTCTTCATATAATTCAGCTTCCTGAATTATTTGCTTATCATACAGAATGAATAAGTATGGTGAAAGGATACAACTCTGATGCACAACTTTCCTTATTTTAAGCCATTCAGTATCCCCTTGCTCTGTTCTAAAGACGGCCTTTCAGTCTATGTACAGGTTCCTTTTGAGCAAAATTAAGTGTTCTGGAATTAATGTTCTTCACAATATTACCCATAGTATGTTGTGATCCAAACAGCTGAATGCCTTTGAATAGTCAATATGGTATTCTCTGCTTTCAGCCAAGATCCATCTGACATCATCAGTGAGATTCTTCTTTCCAAGTCTTCTGAGAAAAATTCTCATCATCCTAGATTTGAAGGAGCATTCTGGCTGTACATTTTCCAAGACAGATTTGTTTGTTCTTCTGGTAGTCTATGATACTTTTAATATTTCTTCACCAACACCATATTTCAGCAAAATTTTACTTGTATTTGATATTAATGATATTATTCAATGATTTTCACATTCCATTGGGTCGATTTTCTTTAGAGTGGACACAAACATGGATCTCTTCCAATTGGCTGGCCAGATAGCTGTCTTCCAAATTTCTTGGCATAGATGAGTGACATCAGTTTGTTGAAAGATTTCAATTTATATTCCATTAATTCCTGGAGCATTGTTTTTTTTGCCAATATTGTTTTTTTTGTTGTTGATCATATCCTACCTCCTGAACATTGACCAATTGGTTTTGGTACAGGAACTGTATTTTTCCTTTTTTTATATACTTCCAGCATCGCTCAATATTTTGATCATAAAAGCCTTCAATATTGTAAGTCAAGGCTTGAAGTTTTTCAGTTCTTTCAGCATGAGAAATGCTGAACACATTCTTACCTTTTTATTTTCCACCTCCATATTTTTGCATATTTCATTACAATTATTTTCTTCTCCAGTTACCCTTTGAAAGTGTTAAGCTGTTTTACCTCCTCATTTCTTCCAGTGGCTTTTGCTTCTCTGAGTTCAAGAGAAAGTTTCAGAATCTTTTCTGGCATCCATTGGGCCTTTTCTTTCTCTCCAGTGTTTTAATGACCTTTTGCTCTCTTCTCGTATGTCATCCCACAATTCTTCTAATCTTCAGTCATTAGTATCTAAAGCATCAAATCTGTTCTTCAAATATCTATAAATTCAGGTGAAATATGTTCAAAGTCATATTTTGGCTCTCATGTGCTACTGCTGCTGTGTGTGGCTGAGTTAGTTTCAATTCTTAACGACCTTGTGAGGCTGTAAATGTCTTTGGGAGAAAAAAGTTTCATCTTCCTTCTGTTGATTCTGTAGATTCAAACTGCTAACCATGTAGTTAGCAACCCAATGTGTAAATCATTTTGCTACCCGGGCTCCTTTGGCTTGAAAACCAGTTTTAAAACTGGTTTTAATTTTTTTCCGCTTCAGATTGAACTTGCATATGAGCAGTTAATGGTCAGATCCACAGTCTGCCCTTAGCCTTGTTTAGCTGATGATATTGACCTTCTAGACTGTCTCCTATAAAAAATGTAGGCAATTCAACTCCTGTATATTCTATCTGGTGAATTCCATGAGTATAGCCAACCTTTATATTCTTTTAAAAGGGTATTTGCAATGAATAAGTCTTACAAAACTCTATCATGGGATCTTCAGCATCATTTCTATCACCAAGGACACATTTTCCAACTACTGACCCTTCCTTTTTGTTTCCAATTTCACATTCCAATGATCCATAATTATCAAAACATCTTGATGCAATGTTTGATCAATTTCAGGCTGAAGAACTTAGCAAAATTCTTCAATTCCATCATCTGTGACTTTAATGGTTGGTGGGTGATGGTGGTGTGTGGTAGTGTGCCACTGAGTCGTTTCTGATTCATGTGTTGTTGTTAGGTGGTTCACATTCATAGCGACCCTATGCACAACAGAACAAAACATGGTCTGTTCTTGTGTTATTCTCAAAATCTTTCTTTGACTGAGCCCACTGCTGCAGCCATTTTGCCAATCCATCTCATTGTGGGTCTTCCTCTTTTTCTCCAATCCTCCACTTTACCAAGCATGATGTCCTTCTCCATGGACTGGTCCCTCCTGATAATCTGTCTGAAGTATGAGACACAAAGTCAGGCCATCCTGGCTTCTAAGGAGCATTCTGGGTGTACAATTTTGTACAATGTATTTTTACAATACCTATTTGTTTGTTCTGGTAGTCCATGGTACTTTTGGTATTCTCCTCCAACGCCATAATTCAAATGCATCAATTCTTCTATGGTTTTCCTTACTCCTTGTCGAACTTTAAATGGCATGCATATGAGGTTACTGAGAATACCATTGACTGGGTCAGGTGCACCTTAGTCCTCAAACTTACATCTTTGCTCTTGAGCACTTTAAAGAGGTCGGGTGCTGCAGATTTCGCTAATGCAATATGTCGTTTGATGTCTTGAATGCTGCTTCCATGAGTGTTGTTAGTGGAACCAAGCAAAATGAAGTCTTTGACAACTTAAATCTTTGTTCCGTTTGTCATGATGGTCCAGTTGTGAGAATTTTTGAACTTCATCAGTATTTTAAGTCTTCTTCACTTCCAGCAAGCAAGGTTGTATCATCTGCATATTGCAGGTTTTTAATGAGTCTTCCTCCAACACCAGTGCCACATTTTTCTTCATATAATACAGCTTCTCACATTATTTCCTCAGCATACAGATTGAATAAGTATGGAGAAAGAATGCAACCCTGGCACACACCTTTCCTAATTTTAAACCATTTAGTGTTTTCTTGTTCTGTTTGAACAACTGCCTCTTGTTCTATGTACACGTTCCTCATAAGCAAAATTAAGTGTTCCAGAATGCTCATTCTTCAAAGTGTTGTCCATAGCTTGTCATAATTCACACAATCTAAAGTCTTTGAGTCATTGATAAAGCACAGGTAAACATCTTTCTGGCATTCTTTGCATTCATCCAAGATCCAACTGACAATAGCAGTGGTGTCTCTCTTTTCACGTCCTTGTCTGAATCCAGTTTGAACCTCTGGTAGTTCCCTGTCAATGTATTTTTGTAAGCATATGGATATTATCCTATCACAGTCAGCACTATACTTCAAGATATATCTTTAAACATTTTTTTTTTTTTACTATAAATATGAAGCCATTCCTGTTCAATTTTTCATTCTTGGCATAGTAAACCATATGATTATCACATTAAAAATGGTCATTACCCATCCATTTCAGCTCACTAATGCCTAGAATACTGAACTTTATTCATTTCTTTCCATTTTTGGCAACTTCCAATTTTCCTAGATTCATACCTCTTATGTTGCAAGTTCTGATTATTAATGAATGTATACACATTTCTCCTCATTTTGAGTTGTGCCTCATGAAAGTTTTCTTCCATTCACGTCATCATGGTTAACTCTACTTTGAGGAGGCATATCTTCCCAAGTCATATGTTGAGTGGGGCTCCTCTTCCAGCACTATATCTGACCATATTTGGTTGCTACGCATCATGTTTCAATATTCAGTATTCTGGTGCTATCTGATAGTCTTCCACTGCTATTCATAGGATTTTCAGTGGCTAAACATTCAGAAAGGAACTCTGGTAGCTTAGTGGTTATGAATCAGGCTGGGAACCGCAAGGTCAGCAGTTCGAAACTACCAGCTGTTCCGCAGGAGAAAGATGAGGCTTTCTGCTCCCGTAAAGATTTACAGCCTTGGAAACCCTGTACAGGGTCACTAGGAGTCAGAACAACAAACATTCAGAAGTAGTCTGCCTCTCCTTCTTCCTACTCGCTCTTAGTTTGGAAGCTCAGCTGAAGCATGTCCACTGTGGTTGAACCTGTTGGTATTTAAAATACCAGTGGCATAGCTTTCAGCATTCATAGGAACACACAAGGCACCACAATATGACAAGCAGACAGACAAGTGTTGTTCTGACTCATAGTGACCCTGTATAGGGTTTCCAAGGCCGTAAATCTGGGAACAGAAAGCCTCATTTTTCTGGAGCGACTGGTAGATTCAACTACTGACTTTGAGGTTAGCAACCCAGCCCATAATCCACTATGCTACCAGGGCTCCTTGATCTTCCTTGTAGGCTTATGGATATTATCTTGCCACATACAGCATTGTACTTCAAGACAGATCTTGAAATGCTCTCTTTTGATGATGAATGTGATGCCGTTCTTCTTCAATTTGTCATTACTAGTATGGGAAACCATGTGATTGTCTGATTTAAAATGGCCAGTACCGCTAAATTTCAGCTCATTAATGCTTGGGACATTGATCTTTATGAGTTCCATTTCACTTTTGACAACTTTTTAGATTCATACAAATTTTCTTAGATTCATACTTTGTACATTCTATGTTCTAGTTATTAATGGATGTTTGCAGTCGTTTCTTCTCTTTAAGAGTCCTGCCCTATCAGTGAATGAAAGTCATTGGTCTATTCAAGTCTTAAGGTCAACTCTACTTTGAGGAAGCAGCACTCCGCTAGTCATATTTTGAGTTCTTTCAAACCTGAAGGGCTCATCTTCTGGCACTACAGTAGACCATGTTTCACTTCTAATCATAAGGTTTTCAGTGGCTGTTCCCTCAGAAGTGGACAGCCTATGCTTTCCTCCTAGTGTGTTCTCAGTCTAGAAGCTCTGCTGAAACCTGTCCACATGCAGAAGGGCTGTCTTCCTATCTTTTGGTCTGTTTCTTGAGTCGTCATATTTTGTGGTCTCTCAATTACAGCAGCAGGACCAGGCAGTGTTCTATTCTGTTGTGCATAGGCTCGCTATGAGTCAGAATCAATTGGATGGCACCTAACAACAACAATAACCTCTATATACTCATTAATACTGAAACAAATCTTCATTAAAGTGCCAATTGATATTTCATAAATTATTACTTTTCCCAAGAGAAATTGCACCTGAAATCTACAAATGTACAAAATTCAAAGGGAAAATATGCTAATGATATTACAGACACTAGGTTTTTGCTTTTTGTTTTGTTTTGTTCTTACCTCCTGTCATGGATTGAATGGAATGAAATGGATTGAACTGTGTTCCCGTCCCCCCCACCCCACCCCCAAATATGACTCAACCTAGCTGAGCCACGATGTTCAGTGGTTTGGTAGTTACATAATAATGTAATGTGGCAGTTATGTGATGATCCTCCATGATGTGATCTGATGTGATAAAACAATACAAGGATTTAAGGTGAACTGCAATACCCTTGTTGTTGTTAGTGTCGTACAGTTGGTTCGACCCATAATGACCCTGTATTAGGTTTCCCTGAAGCGACTGCTGAGGTCAAGTGGTTATCCTACAGCACCACACCAGGACTCCTACTTCCATCATAACCCTGATCCAATGAGGTCTGGTAGTGTAGTGGTTATGAATCAGGCTACTAACCTCAAGGTCAGCAGTTAGAAACTACCACCTGTTCCATAGGAGAAAAATAAAGCTTTCTGCTCCCGTATAGATTTACACTCTCGGAAACCCTGTGCAGGGTCGCTATGAGTTGGAACCGACTCCACAGCACATAACCACCACCATTGTCAAAGGGTGGCCTGCAACACCTTTTAATGTATAAGAGCTAAAAGGAGAAAGAAGTGAGCAGAGAAGGCTAGACGGGGTACCACAAAAAAAGAAGAGACAGGAGTGGAATACGGCCTTTGGACTTGCAGTACCTGCACTGTGAAGCTCCTAAATCCAGGGGGAAATTAATGTCAGGTCACATGGAGATCTCTTAGGAATGCTGGGCCAGTAGATGCTAAAAAGAGACAAATATCTTTCCCCAGAGTCAGGTCTCTTAATTCAGACTTGTAGCATCCTGAACAGTGAGAGAATAAATTTCTGTTTGATAAAGGCACTCATTCGTAGTATTTCTGTTATAGCAGCACAAAAGAACAAAGACACCTCCCTTTAAATATCACTATGACAACAACTTCCTACGCTGTCATCTCTTTAAATTCACCCTGGTTCTAAGTCTTCACAATCTTTTTCTTGTGTTCGTTGAAGATCATTGAAAAAGACAAAGTCCCACAATGATATGGCTGTAACAGTGTGAGGAGGCCATGTTTTTTCTATTGAGCACAGGATCACTATGAACTGAAGCTCACTGGACAGTCCCTAACAACCACAACAATAACAGTAAAGGTAACTGATATGACCATATTTCCTTCCTTAAATTGATTAAAAACATCGTCCAGAAATAATTTTTGCCCCAAAAATGCAAATAACTAAATAACGACAAGGAATTAGATTAGGGTGATATTGTTGGTTTAAACTGCATTGTTGTTGTTAAGTGTTGTTCAGTCAGTTCTGACACATAGCAACCCTGTATAGGGTTTACAAGGAGCAGCTGGTGAGTTTTAACCACTGATCTTACAGTTCAAACCAACCTTGTGGTCCAGTGCTTATCCTACAGCGCCACACTAGGAATCCTTAAAGTGTGTAACAGATAATATTTTTAATGATCTACCCATGTTATTCTGTCATCACAATAACCCTATGATGTGTTGTTGTTGTTAAGTGTCATCGAGTCAGTTCTGACCCATAGCAACCCTGTATAACATTTTCAAGGAGCAGCTGGTGACCTTGAACTGCAGATCTAGCTGTTCAAACCAACCTTGTAGTCCAGCACATTAACCCACAGTGCCACACCAGGGCTCCAATCCTATGATACAGATTCTATTTTCCTTCCAATTCCACAGGAGAGAAAACTGAGTCTCTGAGGGGCTAAATAATTTTCCCAATGTCCCAAATTTAGGAAATGGCTGAAGTGAGGATTTGAATCCAAGACTACAGAACTTTAGAAGATACAGTCTCATTTACAAGGTAGTCTGCCATGTTGTCTTCTAGAAACAGCCTGGCAATGTGTAAGATATCAAGGGGAGAAATCAGCCTGGGTTTAAGAATTAGTTACAGGTCAGCCTAAATTAGTTAAAGTCAACCTAAATTGCATGATGTAATATGCCAAACCAATACAAGTTATAGCAAATCCATAAGAAATTTGCTTGTTTCCTGATCAATAATACGTTCATCTTGATAATCTATCCATTGAGAAAAATATTTATCCAATCTTGACCTTGATTTGCACAGTTACCTAAAAGCTGAAGGAAACTGCCTTGGAAAGAAAACTGATAGAAAGTCTGATGTTTTGTATAAACATTTCAGAAGACAATGGAAGAAAATATTGTAGACATGAAACAGACTTCACAACATCAATTTGAATGTAGTAAATGATCTAATACAAAGCATCTTATTAGTCAATTATATTTCTAAAGTTTATATTATAGGAATATACACCAAAGCAAAATATACATTGAAATTCCCTCTACTCTAGGTAAACAATATTTAATAATTTATCATATCTTGAGAACTAACATTCCTATTCTAAACAATCATAAGATATCATGTTCACAGAATCTTAACTGCTAAGGCTGGAACAAACCTAAAACTTTAATCTACTACCCTGTTTTTACACACTATGAAACCAAGGCCCTGAACAGAGAGATGATCTGGTAAAAATCATTGAGTTAGTTAACATATATAGGCATCTATTTCCACTATATTTCACTGCCATTAAATACTCTTTAATGTATTTAAATTATTTGAAAATAATTCATGAAAAATGCTAATATCCTTTTCTGCATACACATAATAAAACAGACTAGTCTGTTCACCAGCATGAGTCTTGTCTAATTTTTTTTTCTGAAAAGAGAAAATAGAAAACAACAATTTTTCATTCATCCCCTTTATAATAATGTATAATAAAATAACTGTATAGTAAAATATAAACTGTATTATAAAATAAACATATTTTAGAAATAGTTTATAATATTTTATCAAATAAAATCAAAATAGTTCAGAGCAGCAATTGTATCGAACTTTACCATAACACTGTGATCCTTCCCAGTTTTGCTAGATGATGCTGAGGCTGGAACCAGCACATATTGAACTTGGTAATGAACTATTAACAGGAATCCAGAGTATACACTTGTATGTCCTTGGATTGAGTGCTAAAAAGAGGAAATTAGGTCCCAGCTGGAGACAGGACAACTAACAGAAAATTCCTAATAGCCAGTGCACACCATAATTTCAGGAAAAATAAACATAAACAATTTGTATTAATTTTCTCAACTTGTCATTCTATTAATAAAACAAGGGTTTTAAAATATGTAAATGGTTTACTGGAGAGATTTTCAAAACAATTTCTGAGTCTTTGCATTTAAATGAGAAGAAAATAGCACATTTTGTGGATATATTCATTAAATATTAACATTGACTTTAAAGTGGCTGTATTGCCTGAGAAGAGAACAGCTGGGTCGTTTACATTAATAGTGATATGATCTTCTGAACTATTTTAGATTGGCAGCACAGCTTCCAAGAAATGTTTTATTTTTTCTTCAGATTATGACCTTCAAAGGAGCTCTAGTAGTGTGGTGGTTATAAATCGGGCTGCGAACCACAAGTTCACAAGTTCTGCAGGAGAAAGATGAGGCTTACTGCTCCCGTAAAGATTTACAGCCTCGGAAAACCTGTACAGAGTCACTATGAGTCGGAACTGACTCCACGGCACATAACAACAACAACAATATCGCACTGGATTGTTGCCATTTAGTGTTTCATCTCTTCTGTCAGTCAGACTTTTATTCACCAGTTCTGGAGTTCTGTGCTAGGCAGTTGGGATACAGCAACGATACTTGAACGATACTTGAATTCACCATTCTAATAATGGTGATAGACCATAAACAAATGTGGTTGTTGTTGTTAACTGCTGCCAAGTAAGTTCTGATTCATAGCAACCCTACATATGATTTCTGAGGCCTTATAGTTATGCAAGATAACCAGGTAAAAATACACTCTTAGCTGCCATCAAGTTGATAGCAAAACACTGCCTGGTCCTGCAACATTCCCATGACCTAGAACAGCTGTGCTTTTCACTCATTGATTATCAGAAGTAAACTGCCAGACTTTTCTCCCTAGTCTATCTGGAAGCTCTGCTGAAACCTATTCAACAGTATAGAAACATGAACGTCTCCACTGATGGAAAATACCACAAAGAGAACCAAAGCAAGGTAAGAGTAACAGGTGGGGTGATGAAAGGGTGATCAGAAAGGGCTTCACGGAGCAAGGACCTAAATGAAGGGAGGGAAGAGCCAAAAGGGTAACCAAATACTTTAGGCAGATGAGAAGGAAGTAAAACAGCCCTTGTTGTTGTTAGGTGCCATCAAGTCAGTCCGAATCATACATAGCGACCTTATGCACAGCAGAACAAAACATTGCCCGATCCTGGGCCAACCTCACTACTGTTGCCACTCTTGAGTCCATCGATGCTGCCACTTGGCCAATCCATCTCCTTGGGGGTCTTCCTCTTTTTCTCTGACCTTCTACCCTTGTTGTTGTTGTTGTTAAGTGCCTTCGAGTCGGTTCCAACCCATAGCGACCCTGTACAGGGTTTCCGAGGGTGTAAATCCTTACGCGGACCAAGCATGATATCTTGCTCCAGCTAATGGTCCCTCCTGACAATATGTCCGAAGTATGAGAGACGAAGATTGGCCATCTTGGCCTCCAAGGAGCACTCTGGCTGCATTTCTTCCAAAATGGATCTATTGGTTCTTTTGGCAACCCATGGCACTCTCAGTATTATTCTCCAACACCATAACTCAAAAGCATCAATTCTTCTACGGTCTTCCTTATTCATTGTCCAGCTTTCGCATGCAT
>NW_006408773.1:3951137-3964055 GCF_000296735.1 Chrysochloris asiatica
TTGGACTCAAGTGTGGCAGCGGTAGTGAGGTTGGCCCAGGATCAGACATTGTTTCGTTCTGCTGTGCATGGGGTCGCTATGAGTCGGTTCTGATTCGATGGCACCTGACAACAACAACAATTGATGGTTTGTTCCACAGTCTGCCCCTGGCCTTGTTTTCACTGATGAGATGGAGCTTTTCCATCGTCTCTTTCTGCAGATGTAAGGGCTTATTTCTGGTGAGTGATAACAAAGAGGTCTATGTTACTGGAACAGAGTAAGCAAGGAGGAAACTGGTAGTGGCTATGTGATATGGACAGGCTGTATAGGGTTTCTGAGGCTGTAAATCTTTACGGGAGCAGAAAGTCTCATCTTTCTCCTGGAGAATGGCTGGTAGGTTTGAACTGCTGACTTTGCAGTTAGCAGTTCAGCTCATAATCCACTGTGCTACCAGATGAAATTAGGAAGACAAAAGAACAGAGAGAAAGAAGGATCACTTTGTGGGCTGCCTTATAGACCACTGTAAAGACTGGCTTTTACTCTGATTGAGATTAGCTATTAGAAGGCTTTCATCAGAAGAATGAAGGTTCTAAAAGTCTTTCTGGCTGCTGTGTAGACAATAAACTGGATGGGTGCAGAATGGAAGCAGCGAGATGACTTAAAAAATTCTTGCGATTCTGTAGTCAGGAGATGATGATGCAAAAGGTCATGTTCTGAATATACTTTGAAGGTAGAGCTGGTGTATGATATAGTAAAGTATTAGCTGTGGGAAGGGAAGATAGAGAAGAATCAAGAATGATGGCAAGAAAAAAAAATTATTGAAAGATACCCAGGATTCTAGTCTAAATAATTAGGGGGGTTGGTGGCAATTTTTATTGAAATAAAAATATGCAGGCTTTCTGCATATTTGACTTTCAAGGAGAGATCGAGAATAGGCACTTAAATGCTTAAGTCTGGAGCTTAGAGGAGAACTGAGGACTAGAGATATAAATTTGAGAGTTAATATTATACCAATTATGATGGTGGTGGTGTGCTATCAAGTCAATTCTGACTTATGGTGAGGCTGTAAATCTTTCTCAGAGCAAAAAGCCTAAACTTTCTCCCACCAAGCGGCTGGTGAATTCAAACTGCTGACCTTTAGGTTTGCAGTCCAGTTTGTAATCCACTATACTACCAGGAGTCCTGGTGTGGCACTATAAGGTAAGCACTGGACTACAAAGTCGGCATTTCAAACCCACCAGCTCTCCCTAGAAAACCCTATGCAGGGTTGCTATGAGTCAGAACTTACTCAATGGCACTTAACAACAAATTATACCAATGGCACCTAAGCCATGAGAGAGCGAGATTGCCTAATAATCATTTGGTTTGTATGCCTGGGTTATTCAAAAACTAGAAACTTGGGAACTCTAAAGAATTGCCACATTGTAAGAGAAAGATGTGTATCGATTGATTGGAACAGTATCAAATATTGCTTGATACACTGAACGTCCTTTATTCTTAATGACACGTTTATTATCTCACCATGTTGAACTATTTCAGTCCTCTTTCTTTTAAGCTACTCTAAACTAGTTTGGGGGTCCTGGTCTGGTGCTCTAGGATAAGCACTGGACTGCTAACTTCAAGGTCAGTGGTTCAAAACCACCAATCGCTCTTCGGAAACCATATACTGGGTCTCTATGAGTTAGAACTGCCCTGTGGGCACTTAACAACAAACTGTTTTAAGTGGTCAAAGTTTCAGCAGTGTTAATACTGCATTGCTAATTACTAAGTTTCTAAAAGCCACTGAGTCTTTTATTCACTTTGTGGGACTCACTTTGGATTCATAGAAAAGAAAAGCCCTTACATTTTTTAAAAAGTTTTCTTGGTCTTCCGGTGACATTGCCACATTAAAAAGGTGAAACTTTCTTACTTGTAAACACCTCCACCCCTTCCTTTCCTATTCAAGTTTGAAGACATGAAGAGAAAAAATGATTCAAAGGAGACATTTAAAAAGCCCTTTTCTTTCCTGTGTCCCCAAATTGTGGCACTGATTTGCTGTTACCATTAGTTTAAGCTGAACATTGTAGTTGTTGTGTTAAGTGCCACTGAGTCAGTTCCAACTCATACCAACCTTGTATAGGCTTTCAATCTCCAACCTTGTGGTTAGCTGTCCAGTGTGGGGAGTTGTGGAGTGATCCTATATCGCCACATAGGAATCCCTAATTGCTATAGTTGTTGTGTGTCATTGAGTCGGGTTTGACTCATAGGATTTCCAAGGAGTGGCTGGTGGGTTTAAATCATCTACCTTGTGATTAGCAGTCCAGCGCTTATCCTAGAGCACCACACCAGGACTTCTCTCCTGAATCACTGTATAGTATGTTTAAATGTTGCTAGCACATCTTTGGTTCTGAACTGCTTTCTAGCACTCATGTGTGGTCCCCATCTAGAAGACAGAATAGCTGAGAGAACTATGGATATGCATATTGCTTTAGTCAAACCAGTTTCATTTCTGTGCATAGTGACTAAGAGTGCGAAATCTGGAGCCAGACAGTTAGTAAACTGAATCTTAGCTCCATTTGTTACTAGCTAAGTTAATCGGGGAACTGTAGTAAATATCTCCACGTTTCAGTTTCCTATCTTTGTTGTTGTTAAGTGCCGTCTAGTTGGTTCCAACTCACACTGGCTCTATATAAGGTTTTTGAGGAGCAACTGGTGAGTTTGAACTGCTGACCTTGCAGTTCAAACGACCGCTCGGTCCAGTGCTTATCCTACAGTGCCACACTAGGACTCCATTTACTATCTTTAGAATAGGGATAATAATAGGGCTTACTTCGCAAGGCTGTGGAGTTCCTGGACAGCAGAAAATGGTTAAGCACTTACCTCCTAATTGAAGAGTTGACTTGGAATCCACTCAGAGGCACCTTGGAAGAAAGAGCTGGAAATCTACTTCTGAAAGGCCACAGTCATTAAAAACGCTATCGAGCACAGTTCTACTCTGAAACAGCTGGTGTCACCATGAGTTGAACGGACTCCATGGCAACTGATTTACTGGCCACACAGATGTAATGAAAATTAAGTTAATATATGAAAAGCACCAATGATGTGACTGGCACATAAAAAGTCTATGTGCAAATAATTATCACTGTGTGATATGATGGGATATTTGGATTTGGAGGGTGATGGGAAGGGAAATAAAATAAAGGTCCACCTGTCCACAAACTTGCAGAGGTCATAACATTAGGGGTACAAGTCCCAATACTGGCATAACTCTTTTGTAACTAGCCTGTTTTTTTTTCTCCAAAAAGCCCATTGATAATCACATAAAAGACTCAAGAGGGCTTTATGAGGAAGGAAACAGGAATGTGTTACTCTTTCACATTTGTGCATTTGCATAGGATGACTAATTCTTGTCTCGAATATTTTGCAATTTTCAGAGACCTGGACTGATTGTGTGTGTGTGTGTGTGTGTGTGTGTGAAAACTTACAGAGCAGATCACCATTTTTACATTCAGTAAATCACTGTAATGATTACAATCCTCTCCATGAATCCTTAGCCAACAGTAGTTACCTCTATTACTTTTTTTTTTTTTTTGATGTACGCATAGCACATAATATTAGTTTAAATGTTCAAAGTATTTTGCAAGCCTGGACTGATAAATTTTAGTGATAAGGAATGAATGTATAAATAGATGGAAGCTTCCATAAGTGAAAAAATTAATCTTAGAATAGGAAGGGCAAACATAATGGCTAAGTATCAAAGGGAGGGAGATGAAAAGGCAAAAAGTTAAATCACCAAAGATCACATTCCCACACATAGCAAATGTACCTAAGACCCTTTAATTTTTTTATATAAAGAAAAAAATATTTTCTATAAATCCTTAAACAGAAACCCCTCAAGTTCAACTTTTAGAAAAAACAAACAAATCCTGCATTAGAGAAACTAAGCAAGGAGTGTCAGGGGATACAATATCTACTGATAACTGTAAATTCCCAAACATTGGATCTCAATGACCACATTTCTTCACTGGCTTATAAATTCCATATAACTGAGTATTTTGCATAATATCAGAAATCCAAAAGTTAGAATCAAGCATTCTAAAGAAGTCACTTCACATTTCCACCTCTTCCTAAATGTCTGAAAACCAAGAGAAGAGGAAAGGAATGAGAAGAATCACTTACAAATCCTTCAATGAAATTGATCACTCATGTAAACCTGATTTGTGACTTTTATCAAGCTATTTGTAGACTTAAATACCCTTTGCACTCTTTACTTAGTATCAGAATGTCGTTAACTACCTTATTCAGAAATCTTTACAATGACCTCAATCATGTCCAGAAGTGAGTAAGACATTGCAAAAGGGATAGCTGGATATACAATATCTGTCTCTGAAAAGTAGAAGTATACCAAGAACAACAAAACATCAAGATAGGACTGTATGGAATCAAGGATGGAACGTTCATACTACTATCCTGACCTCCAGACCATTATATCAAACTACTTAAGATAAATTCTCACTGAAATGTCTCGCAAACAAATCAAACTCAATTTGTCCAAAACTGATTTCATCATCTTCCTTCCTCCTCTACCCAGAACTGGTCCTCCTCCTGAGTCCCATATTTCAGTTACTCAAACCAGATCCTTAAAATAATCCTTGTCCTCTCCCTTCCCCTCACCCACTACAACCAACCCAACACCATGTCTTGTCAAGACGCATTCCTTAATACCTCTTAAGTGTGCTTGCCTCTCTAACCCTATCACCACTGCCCTTATAAAGATGCATCATTTTCTCCATGAGACTTCATGCTTACCCTCCTCCCATCCATTCTCCTCTTGTTGTTGTTAAGTGCTGTCGAGTCAGTTCCGACCCATAGCAACCCTGTATAAGGTTTCCGAGGAGCAGTTGGAAAGCTTGACCAACTGACCTTGCAGCTCAAACCAACCTTGAGGTTGAGTGCTTATCCTATGGCGCCACACCAGGGCTCCTCTTAGCAACCGACGCTTTCCAAAAGCAAACTGAACTAGGTTGGAGACTCCTACCTATAGGACATTCAACTGCTCTTCATTTTCTACAAGACAAGGTTCATGGTATGCAAGGCACCTCATGATTTGTTCTCTTCTTTACCTAGGATCCCTTCACCTCTCTAATACTAAGCACTGAGTTCCTCATAGTCCATGGTTACATTATGTTTGTCTTTCTTTGGTCTGGAAGCTCCCTCAAATTGTAGGAGGGCATGAATGTTGGTAGAAAAGCCAGTCAGTATATATTTTCAATAACATAAGGAGAAAACACTAAGATTTTCCTCCTTGTTTATTTCTATTTACCATTCAGGACCTTACTCAGGCATCATCCCTTCTCTGAAATCCATAGCCTGGATTTTCCTAGTCCCATATGGAAAAGTGCTTTCCATAATAATTATTTAAAGCATTGCATCATAATTGCCCATTTACCTCTCAATATCCTTGTATTGGACGATGAACTTCTTAAGGGTAGGAGAAAATTATTTTATCCATCTTTGCGTTATTAGAGTCTAGTACACAATGCATATCTGGTCGGGAGAGAGAATATGTGTAATGAAATGGGATTTCTAAGTGAGAGAAGAAGGGAGTAGAAAGACAGGGATGAGAGAAAGCTAGAGTAGTCTGGGAAGGCAGAACTTGAAACAGGTCCCACAAACATGTTTTTCTTTAGGATAAGGTGGCTTGGTGGTGAGTTAATTTGGGTTATCTGCTTTTTCAAAAACAGTATCAGTGATATTGGCCTTTCACATTACTCTAGGCTCTTAGACTGCCACACTGCTTTATAATTAGTTGTTCTGTCTCACAACAACCTGACAACACAGATAGGTTTTCTAATTCCAAGCTACAAAGATGGTACTTACTATGGAAAGCTTAGTAAATGATTCAATGACGATGCACATTCTTTAAAAATAAAGCTTACTGGGTTTCGTTAAGGCCAATCTATGCCACATTGAATAGAATCATCATTGGACTGCTAGTCACAAGGTTGGCGGTTCAAACCCACCAACTACTCCTTGACTTGATGGCACTTAACAGCAACATGATCGTTAAAGGTGAGACAGATTCCAAAAATAACAACCATTTGCTTGTATTCCCATGCATGCATAGCAAAACAGTATTTCTCCCTTCTCTCCATTGTCTTCTTCCTCCTTTCTTCTTCTTTTTTTTTTTTAAGTCAGTTCTGACCCATAGCGACTCTATATAGGGCGTCCAAGGAGTGACTGGTGAGCTTGAACTGCTGACCTTGTGGTTCAAACCAACTTTGCAGTCCCATGCATTAACCCACAGCACCACACCAGGGCACTTCCTTTATTCTAGAAGAGTTATAAAATAACAAACCCAAACAAAACCCACTGCTCTCGAGTACATTCTGACTCACAGCCACCCCATAGGACAGAATAGACCTGTACCTTAGGGCTTCTGAGACTGTAAATCTTTAAGGAAGCAGACAGCCTCATTTTTCTCCTAAAGAGAGGTTGGTGGGTTTGAACTGTTTGTCTTGTAGTTAGCAGTCCAATGTTTGGCCCACTGCACCACCAGGGATTCTTCTAAAAGAACAAAGGCCTCACTAAAGCTGTAAGAAACATCTTCTGCAGGAACTGACCTCTGTCATGGTACATTCCTATATCCCTGCTTTTAAGGAGCTTTCTTTTTGAAATCATTGCTCCCTTTCATATGGCTGTCACATTTTTATGGACCAACAGATTTGAAGCCCTAATAGGTATGCACACATTTGTTACATCTCATCAGACAACTGCCAAAAGAAGAGCAAAATAAATGGTACATATTTAAAAAGAATTCTGGACTGTAAGTTAGGGGACCGCAGTTTGAACTCTAATTTGACTACTGAGACCTCAGGTACACACTTCCTTTTCTCAGGACCTCAGTTTCAACAACAGGATGCCACAAAAGGTTAAGCAACATTCAACTACTAGCTGAGTGGTAGGGAGTTGAAACCCACCCAGTGGTGCCTTGGAAGACAGACCTAAATCTGCTTCTGAAAGGGCACAGGTTTGAAAACCCTATGAAACACAGTTCTACTAAACACACATGAGGTCACCAGGAGTAGGAACAGACTCAAAGACAAACACCACCAACAAAATAGATCACCTTGAAAATCATATTTAGCTCTCCCAAAAAAATCACTTTAAAACAAAATACTACAAATACTTTTCTCTTACATAATTTCGTGATGCATTTTAAGAAAATGAAAACTTACCTGTCCAAATGTGGTTGAGATCCAGACACTTCTTGTGACTTGCTGTGTAAGTTCTATAGAACAAGGATAACATGAGTTAGCAGCAAAGGAATTTAGGGAAGATGCCTTTTAATCTGGTGACTTCCTGCTGGTATCTGGGGAAAGAAATGTATTCAAATAAAGACCACTTTCTTTAAAAAAATTCTTAAGGTAGCAGAACTTGTGTGAACTAGTATAGCTCATATTGTTTTCCTTCCTTCCAAGAAGACTAGGAAATGCTGATACTAATGAGCACCAAGGAAATAAGAATGACTGAAAAAGTAAAGAAGCCTATGGGCATATTCTCTGGATTGTAATGACGTTATGTCTAGAAATGAGGAAAGACTAGTAGAAGTTACAATTGTGTGTGTGTGTATGCACACACATGAGGGGGCTTCAAAAAGTTTGTGGAAAAATGAAATGAAAAGATATGGAATTTTTCCATGAATTTTTGGAAGCCACCTCGTGTGTATGTGTGTGTATGCATAGATACTCATTGCCACTGAGTCTAGTCACAGAGACCCTGTATAGGGTTTCCAAGATTGCAAATCTGTACGGGAGCAGAAAGTCTCCTCTTACTCCCATGGAGCGACTTGTGGGTTTGAACTGCCGACCTTGAGATGAGCAGTCCAGTGCTTATCCTACAACTCCACCAGGGCTCCTTGTATGTGTGTGTATCACTTAACCAGTAAGTTTAAATGAAAGCCATGATAGTATACTCCAGCATATATAAGGGCAGCATGATAAAGGAGGTGATGCCCCAAATCAAATATTACAGAAGAAACCTTTTGGTTGCTAGGTCTTCCTGTTACACTAAAAGCATCACAGACAGATGAGATTTTCTCTCCTCTTTATAAACCTCGCTGCAGAGCTTATTCCAAAATGTTCCTTAGAAGCCATTCCCAGAATTTCACAATCAAGATTCCTTCTTAAGTTTAACCCAAATCCCCTATGGTTTATTTTAACTCTATTTAGACATCTATCTAAGAATTAAGAGAATATTGACTGCATCTGAGTGATTCTTACATTTTAAAATGATTAATGCATTATCTCTAAGACTACTTTTCTTCTGAGTCAACGAATACCGTTTTTTTAACATTTCACTCAGAGGTCAGTCTCATTTCTTGTGACTTTTGTTTGTTAGGTAAAATGCCTTGCTTAAGGACTCTAGTAAGGCTGGCCTAGATTTGAGTTGCTCTTTCTATGTTTTGCACGGTAATCTTTGAGATTTAGAATCTTGATGGGGTTTGTAGAATCTGTTCCTTCCCTAAATTTATGTCTCCCAGAATAATATTAAGAAATATTGCTCAGATTTTTCAACATATAGTGGTATTACCACAATGTGGAAAAACACAAATGAAGAAGTCTTGACTTTCAACAAACAAACAAACAAAATAATGACAATGAAGCCCTAGCTTTGTGGTATCCTGTTCAGAGGCCAAGAAATTATTCAAGTGGTATTTCTCAGGAAATAGATGTTTAGACTCCTGGGAGGAAGCCAGAAAGCTAGAATAATAATATAGTTCTTGGCTTCCCAAATCTTATGTCACCAGAAAAATATTTTGGCTGAGCACTAGATACTAATCCTTATCCCAGACCATTGCAGTTTGTGAAATTAGATAGTTTTGCAGATTACATAGTGTACCCTAAGGTGTATTTTTATAGCCTTGTTGTCATGTTATATATTTGAGATTTGAAGTTTTGGACTTTGTGAAGGTATTGCCAGTGTAAAAGCTGTCTTTCTATATATTGCACAATAGCATGAGAGAAAATGCCTTTATAAGACTTCGGGCATCCATCCCTGAATGAGTCTCTTCAGCAACAGAAAGGATGATACCTTCTGAATTTAGCACTGATGTGGCTTACAACAGGGGCTAACTCTACACATACAGAGAACAAGTATCACCTCTGTAAACTGTGAGGGGCTCCTAGAAGATTTGTCTGCTTCAGGACTTGACTTAATCCTTTGGATTCTCAAATGTTTCCTCAGTAAGATTGGCAACATGATCACTCTATTTAAAATTGCAATGTCCCCTTCTCTGACCACCTGACACCTTTCTTTCTTTTTTTAATTTTTTTCCCTCTGAAGCATCAATTGCTTTCTAGCATACAATAGAATTTATTTAGTAAGTTTGGCCATTTATTGTCTGTCTTCCTCCTCTAGACTGTATACTCTGCAGCAGGTAATATATTTTTATCTATTTTATTCACTAATTAATCCCAATTATTTAAAACAGTGCCTGATATACATTAAGTGCTTAATAAATATGTTCTAAAATAATGAATGGAATAGTGGTGTACCACTGTAGGATAAGCACTGTTCTGCTTACCACAAGTTTCAAATCCACAAGTCTCTCCTCAGAAACCCTATCTAGGGTCACTATGAGTAGGAACCAACTGGACATCACTTAACAACAACAATAACAAATTAATTAATTAGTTGAACAATTCCTATGAGGGCTATCTATTATGTCAGTTTGGCACTATTGTGGGATATGCACGTGACAGCAACAATCACCAGTTAAATCACCAACAACAGAAATAACAAGTATAAATTCATCAAACTACAAATTCCTATTAGATATTGCTTTTGTTTATTTCAAAACATTTATCCAGAGCTTACAAGTTTCACTTCATCATTGTATAGAAATATATTTATTTATATATATATATATATAACCATATATGAATCATTTATAAACATTTAGACAATAAAGTACTATTTATAAACATTTGGATAATAAAGGTACATAGTCAAGAAACAAAAAAAGAGTAAAGGAAGGGAATAGTAAAAGGAAAGTGAAAAATAAAATGGAGACAACCACAGGCTGGTTTGTGAAATGACAGGACAGTAAGTGGTGTGTGGGAAGCTGAAATGTTAAGGAAGGAAAAATTAAATTAAAAATGAGTAAAGTGTCTGTCAGAGCATAATAAGAAAATATCTGACCTGGATCCTTCATGAGCCTTAAATTTGATGAGTTATGATAGGTCAGCCTAAGTTCCTTTTATTCTTGCTTCTGGGATCTCCACCTACAAAACCTATGAGATTTTAATACCCACCTCCTTTTCCCCAAGGCATCACATATCAGTTTTCCTTAAACTGCTGTTAAAGTTCATTTCCTGTTGCTCAACAAAAAACAAAGATATACAGTTACCTTAGTTGACAAAATAGAAATAATGAAGTCTGTTTTCTCATGTGCCTGTAATCCATCACATTCTCAGACAATTAGTTATCAAACAAAACAGAAAAAACTGTCCATTGCCTTCCCTTTAGAACTTTACACTATTATTTCTTATCTCTAAATGAATCATTTTTCAGTAGAACTGACTGAAGCAATAAAAAAGATAATGCTGACCACTTAGGTCTCTCATGGTATTTAAATTAAATTTGAGGTATTTGGAAATGATAGGCAATGTCTACATCTATCTTCTTTTCTAAAAATCCTGTAACTTTTGCAGTGTGTCCATTGAAAGAATTCATTTTGAGGAAATTTTCAACATTCCAAAGACTAAAAACACCAAAAGACATCAATTTTAACATCCAAAACACCGGTAACATAATCCTCCTCTGTAATTTTCTTAGTTTTTCATGATACTAAGCTTCAAAGGAAGTTTATATTTGAAAAATAAAATGAAAACAACTTTACAAATTTTTATCCATTTTTTTTTTCAGGTGAGTTTCATAAGAAACTATTAGGATAAGGTAGAACAGGAATTATCAATCCCAATTTCTAGAAAAGAAAACTAAAAGTGCATTTTTCAAGGTCTTTGGTTGTTGGTGGGTGCCATTGAATAGCAGCTTCCACCTCACAGCGAGCCTGTGCACAACAGAATGAAACACTGCCTGGTTCTGTGCCATCCTTACGATTGTTATTATGATTGAGCCCATTGTTGCTGCTGCTGCTGTGTCAATCCATCTTATTGGAGGTCTTCCTTTCTGTCGCTGACCCTCCACTTTACAAAGTATGATGTCCTTCTCCAGGGACTTGTCTCTCCTGATAACATGTCTGAAGTATGAGAGATGAAGTCTCACCATCCTGTCTTCTAAGGAGCATTCTGTCTATACTTCTTCCAAGACAGATTTGTTTTTTCTTCTGGCAGTCCATGGTACTTTTAATATTATTCTCCAACACCATAATTCAAAAACATCAATTCATCTGTGGTCTCCCTTATTCATTGTCCAAGTGTCACATACATAAGCGGCTATCGAAAATACAATGACGTAGGTCAGATGTAAGATATCAGCCTTCAAACTGATATCTTTGCTCTTTAACACTTTAAAGAAGTCTTGTGAATCAGATTTGCCTAATACAGTAATACGTCCTCATGTGATTTCTTGACTGCTGTTTCCATGAGTGTTGATTGTGGATCGAGCACAATGTAGTTTTTGACAACTTCAATCTTTTCTCCATTTATCGTGATGTTATTTATTGGTCCAGTTGTGAGGAGTTTTGTCTTATTTACATTGAAGCGCAATCCCTACTGAAAGCTGTATTCTTTGATCTTCATCAGTAAGTATATTAAGTCCTCTTCATTTCCAGCAAGGTCACATTACCAAAACTTGTCCATTTGGTAATAGAATTGTTCTTAAGCTGTCTTATCCATTGTTGACTTTTAATGTTGGTTATAAGCATGTTCCCATTCAGCAGATAATACTTGCGCACCTACCCCTGTAAAATCAAGAGCTATTCACTCTAGATACAAACATGGATAAAACATAGCCCTTTGTCCCTAAAGGAAATTAGTATCTGGTGTGATGACTTAAGATAATCTCTGGTCTGCAAATCACAAGGTTGGCTGTTCAAATCCTCCAGTTGTTGTTGCTATTAGGTGCCATCTAAATTGTACATAGCGACTCTGTAGAAGTCAGAATTGACTCACCAGCACTTAACAACAGCAGAGAAAACAGACATACAAGCAAATATCACCAGTACAGTAATATAAGGGGTTCTTTTAAGACAGTGGTCTCCAAACACTAAGCACTAGACTGCTAGCCACAAGGTGGTTAGTTCAAACCCACTAACTGCTCCTCAGAAAACCTACACAGGGACACTGTGAGTCAGAACCAACTTGGAGACACTTAACAACAACCACCCCACTGCATGTGTTTCCTTTTTAGAACAGGAGCCTTCAGTAGATGCACATTATTTGTAAATTATAATATCTCGAAGTAAGCTCATATTTAAGGTACATTTTCTGCTATTATACCCAACCAAAACCAAATCCACTTCCTTTAGATTGGTTCTGACTCACAGTGACTCTATACAGGCTTTCCAAGGCTGTAAATCTTTAAGGGAAAAGACAGCCTCATCTTTCTCCTGCTTGTGGGTTTGAACCACCAACCTTGCAACTAGTAGCCCGATGCCTACCTACTGCTATTATAATGGATATAAATTCATATCTCAACATCTTATTCTTTTTTAACTTTATTGGCCAACATTTTAAGTTGTTCTGTTTAGATCATCATGGTTTTGATATTTGTTTTGATTTTACTTAACCAAATAATGTGGCTGACAAAGAATGCTGCCAATTTTTTGTTCACTCTTTCTTACATTAATTGTTGTTGTTGTTAGGTGCCATCGAGTTAGTACAGACTGGTAGCGTAGTGCTTACGAATCGGGCTGCGAACCTTAAGGTCAGCGGTTCGAAACTACCAGCCGCTCCGCGGGAGAAAGATGAGGCTTTCTACTCCCGTAAAGATTTA
>NW_006408773.1:3964155-3974761 GCF_000296735.1 Chrysochloris asiatica
ACCCTCGGAAACCCTGTACAGGGTCGCTATGGGTCGGACCCGACTCGATGGCACTTAACAACAACAACAACAACAATTCTCAACAGAACAAAACACTGCCCGGTCCTGGGCCAGCCTCACTACTATAGCCACGCTTGAGTCCATCGATGCTGCCACTTGAGGGTCTTCCTCCTTTTCTCTGACCTTCCACCTTACCAAACATGATATCCTTCTCCAGAGACTGGTTCCTCCTGACAATATGTCCGAAGTATGAGAGACGAAGTTTGGCCATCCTGGCCTCCAAGGAGCACTCTGGCTGTACTTCTTCCAACACAAATCTGTTGGTTCTATGGGCAGCCCGTAGCACTTTCAATATTCTCCTCCAACACCATAACTCCATAACTCAAAAGTGTCAATTCTTCTATGGTCTTCCTTATTCACTGCCCAGCTTTTGCATGCATATGAGATGATTGAAAATACCATGGCTTGGGTCAGGCACACCTTAGTCCTCAAGCTCTGATATCTTTGCTCCTCAACACTTGAAAAAGGTCTTGTGCATTAATATACCATCAATATTTTTGTGGGAAACTTTTGGAACAATTTTATGACTGATAGTTTATTTGAAACTACATATGATTAGTAAGCTGAAATGTTCTGCAATGTGGTGACAGTAAACTAGTAAACGAGTGTATCCCTTTCTATCACTCCACACTATCCCCCAGGGTAACTCACTAATACTACATGACAAGGCATGGGATTCTCTGTTGTAGAACAAATGTTGTGAGGATATCATCGTAAAATACAAATTCATTATTTTTTATTAAAAAATGTATATAAATAGGCATTCTTATACGTCTAACCACATCCAATGGTCTATCTAAAACAACTCCTAGAAGATAATTATCTATAAGTTTGTTCTATTGTCAGAAAATGAACTTCAGAATTCTGAAAGATTTCAGCAAAAAATGACTTTAAAATATTCTGTTTCTTTTTCATTCTTAACCAAAAAATCATGTAGTTATGAATTTTTCAATTTAATCCCCAAGCTATCTAGCTGAGCTTTTTATACACATAGCTTTTTTGTTTTGTTTTGTTGTTGTTTTAAGATCATTTAAGAATAAAGAATGCAAGGAAAGGTCATAAACTGATGTACCAGACTAATGAAATAGTTCTAGTTATCTAAAATACAAATACTCTCACAACAAGACCAATAAATAACATCATGATAAATGGAGAAAAGATTGAAGTTGTCAAGCATTTCACTTTACTTGGCTCCACAAATGAAAGATGAATTCAAAAGACTTACTGCATTGGTCAAATCTGTTGCACAAGACCTCTTTAAAGTGTTCAAAAGCAAAGATGTCACTTTATAGATTAAGATGTACCTAATCCAAGACACAGCACGACAGACAGACGACAGTCAGAGAAAAAGAGGAAGATCTCTAACAAGATGGATTGGCCAGGTGGCATCATTGATGGACTCACTTTATCAATTAAGATGTACCTAATCCAAGACACAGCACGACAGACAGCACGACAGTCAGAGAAAAAGAGGAAGACCTCTAACGAGATGGATTGGCCAGGTGGTATCACTGATGGACTCAAGTGTGGCAGCGGTAGTGATGTTGGCCCAGGATCTGACATTGTTTCGTTCTGCTGTGCATGGGGTCGCTATGAGTCAGTTCCGACTCGATGGCACCTGACAACAACAACAACAAATCCAAGACATGGCATATTCAATCACTGCATTTGCATGCAAAAGCTGGACAATGAATAACTGGAGAAGAATTGATGCATTTGGATTATAGTGTTGGCAAAGGTTATTAAAATACCATGATCTGCCAAAAGGCAAAATCTCTTTTAGAAGTAGTACAGTTAGAAGGCTCCTTAGAAGTGAGGAGAGCAAGATTGTGGACATGTTACCAGAGTGGAACAGTTCTTAGAAAAGGATGTCAAGCTTAGTAAAGTAGAATGTCAGAGAAAATGGGGAAGGCTATCAACAAGATGGACTGATACAGTGGCTGCAACAATGGACTCAAACAGAACAATTGTGAGGGTGGCGCCAGACCCAGCAGTGTTTGGTTCTGTTGTGCATAGGGTTGCTATGAGTTGGAACCAACTTGATGGCACCTAACAACAATTAATTGTCTAAGACCACATATTGCCTGCAAGATGACTTCAGTGAGAGCTCTGTTAAATTTGAAGTGGTTACATTTTGCTCTGAATCATATTGTATCTAAGAGTAAATAATCCAAGCAATTAAAAAAGAAATCTTCCAAGAACATTTCTAAAGTTGGATCATTAAGTTAACCTTTTCATTTCGCCATGAAATTCAGTTTTGTCAAGGCTACAAATAACAAACATGGTATATTAAATTGAAAACCTTTAAGGAAACACAATGTATTGGAAAGAGCTTTGAAGTCAAGCTTGAATTCGAATCCCAGCTCAGGTATTTAGGAGCTGTGTGGCCTTTGGAAACTGGCTTAGTACTCTGACCTCATTTTCCTTTCATGTTAAATAGAAATAATATCTTCTGCCTATCATTTTGTGGAGTCCTGGTTGTGGTGCTGTAGGATACACACTAGACTGCTAACATTAAGTTCAGTGATTCAAATACACCAGTCACTCCTCAGAAACCCTATACAGGATGGCTAGCAATCCTAGGGTGCCACACCAGGACTCCAAAGAGCACATTTGAATGTGCCTGACCTGCCAGTTTAGGAGCTAACCAGGCACCAGGCACGCCAAGAGATCCGAGGCGGCAACCACCCCTCCCCTACCCCTAAGCACATCAGCGGTGGTGAGGATTGCCAAGGGGGCACGTTCTTACTGGAGGCTAGCACAGAAAAAGCACATTTACCTTATGTATGTGTAAATAATGCATGCATTCTACATTTGCTTGCCAACCATACTCACTACTCTCTGCCGCCATATTTCATAAGTGTTGTATACTAACAATTTTATAGTAACTTTGTCCTGGAGTGAGTTGTGTCCTCCCAAAATATGTCAGTTTGGCAGGACCATGATTCTCAGGGGTTTGGCAGTTTTGTGATGATCCTCTGATGGAATGTGATGTGATAAACTAATAAGAGAATTAAGGGTGAAGTCCTGGTGTGGCACTGTAGGATGAGCACTGGAATGCAATGTTGGTTTGAACCAAAAGGTAAGCAGTTCAAACTCATGAGCCACTCCTCAGAAACCCTATAAAGGATCACTATGAGTCAGAACCAACTTGACAGCACTTAACAACAATAATACCAATACACCACCCTTAATCCCACCATGATTCTGATCCTATGTACGGAAGATCTCCAACGGTGTGGCATGCAACACCTTTAATCTGACAAGATATAAAATGGAAGAGACTTGAACTGAGAAAGAGGGACCTGCTACCACCAAGAAAGAAGAGCCAGGATTGGAGTGCTTCCTTTGGAACAATGGTCCCTGCAGAGGGAAGGTCCTAGATCCAGGGAATGACTAATGCCAAGACACATGGAGATCTCCAAGGAATGCTGGGCCTACAGATGCTGACAAGAGACAAGAACTTTCCTCAGAGCCAGTACTGTGAATTCGGATATCTAGCCTCCTAAACTGTGAAAGAATACATTTTTGTTTGTTAAAATCATCCACTTGCATATCTGGTATAGCAGCGCAAGATAGCGAAGACAACACACACAAAAAATATTGGCATATAAAAGTAACTTGGGGAAGAAAGAATGTGGTTGGCAAAATAAAGTTAGAAGTACATATTATTTGTGGAAAAAATACAGTAATTACCATATCAAATAGCATAACTATTTAAATGGTAACAGAGTATCAGTTACCATTTAAAATAAATAAAGTTCTGTACAAATGGGGGAATTTCCCAGTTTAGGTTTCCATAGTAATTACATACTCTGGAAGAACTTTCTTGATTAGGCTAGTGTTGTTGTTGTTTTAGGTAACATCTAGTCAGTTCCTATACCCTGCACACAAAAGAACGAACACTAGGCCATTCTCACAATTGCTGCTACACTTGAGCCTATTGCTGCTGCCACTGTGTCAGTCCACCTCATTGAGGGTCTTCATCTTTTGCACTGATTCTCCATTTTATCAAGCATGGTGTCCTTCTCCAGGGACGGATCCCTCTGATAACATGTCCTATCCTGGTTTCCAAGGAGCATTCTGGTTGTACTTCTTCCTACACAGATTTGTATGTTCTTCAGGCAGTTGATGGTACTTTTAATATTCTTCTCCATGGGCATGCATATATCTATTTGTTTTGTAGCACTTATTTTTCTAGGATATATATCAAGTATAGGGATTGTTGGGTATTTCTATTTCCAACCTTTTAAACAAGTCCCATGCTGTTTCCCACTGTAGTTGCACCTTTCTACTGTCCCACCAGTAGTTAGGAAGGTTCTTGTTTCTCCAAACCCTTGCCAGCATTTGTTGTTTTACTTTTTTGAACTTTGCTATTAATGCTGGGGTAATATGACATCTCATTGTTTTCTGATTTGCAATCATCAGTGATCCATCTAATGATCATGAACATTTCTTCGTCTGTTTGTTGGCCATCTGAATGTCTTCTTTGGTGAAGTGTCTGTTTATGTCTTCTGCCCATTCTGTAATTTGATTATCTTTTTCTTATTGAGGTGTTTGAAAATTTTTAGAGATTAGTTCCTTGTTTGATATATCATTGCCAAAATGTTTTCCTAGTCTGTGGGTTCTCCTTTTACGCTTTTGGTGAAATCTTTTGATGTACATAGCATCTAATTTTTAGGCCATCCCAATCATCTAGTTTGTCTTCTGCTGTTTGTGTTTCAGATATGTGTGACAGTGTATTTATGCCGTGTATCAAAACTCACAAGTTTGTCCCTATTTTTTCATTGATGATCTTTATAGTATTAAGTTTAGCATTTGGGTATTTGACGCATCTTGAATTCATTTTTTTATATGATGTGAGATATGAGTTTGTTTCATTCTTCTGCAAATAGATACCATGTTTTGCCAGCACCATTTTTTAAGAGGCTATCTGTTCACCATTTAGTGAGTTTACAGCCTATCTTAAAGGTCTGTGAACCATAGGTGGATGGATTTACTACTGAGTTCTCAATTCCATTCCACTGACCTGTGTGTCTTCCATTGTCTCAGTACCAGGCTGTTTGGACTACTATGCCTGTGTAATAGGTTTTGAGATAGGGAAGTGAGAGGCCTCCTATTTTGTTCTTCCTTTTTAATGATGCTATACTTGTCTGCTACCACTCGTCTGTAAGTTTGTCCTGCTGTGGTGGCTAGCATGTTGCTGTGATATTGGAAGCTATGTCACTGGTATTTTAAATATAAGCAGGGTGCGCCCATGATGGACAGTTTTCACTTGAGCTTCAAGACTAAGACAAACTAAGAAAAAGGGCAGCTGGACTTCTTCTGAATATTTAGTCACTGAAAACCTTATGAATAATAGTGGAACACTGTCAGAACCAGAATATTGAATACTGAAATATGATGGAGAACACCAGAATATTGTCAGATACAGTGCATGAAGATGAGACTTAAGATTGGAAGGTACTTAAAATATGAATAGGGAAGACCTACCTCCTCAAAGTAGTGACAACAAAATTGAATAATTCTACCAACTTCTTCAGTATGAAATTGATCAAACATGCAATCAAGATGTACTCATAGAGACAGGTAGGAAAAGCTCCACTGCAGAAGTGTAGACAAACCAGAAAATGAGCTCTCGCGGAACAGTGCCAGAGTTTTGGATCTTGTATAAAGTTCTGGGAGCCAGTTTCCCACACCCACCCGTGGAAAAATAAGACTGTGGAAGAAACTATGGTGATTTCTGAATTGATCAGGATGGCCTGAACTAATATTGGAGGGTGGGGCCACAACCAAGCAGAGGCAGTGACACAGTGATAGAAGTTGTGGAGCTGTGTCTGGAGGGAGAGGTGTGAATAATTTTTCATTTTTCACTTATCTTTCTTATTTTTCCCTATCATGATCTCATTGCCCAGCTCGGATGCCTTCAGGTGGGCAGAAGCACACTCCCAAAAGGTATTGTACCCACAGATTTCCCAAGGCATAGAGAGGTGGTTCCTGAAAGCCCCATTGGTCCCGCAAGCTGTTTCTTATAACAACTGAGTCTGGGACCTAGCCCTAAAGTTTCCCTGGGTAGGACCCTTTATCTCTGCCTGCACAGCAAAGACTACTGGACAGTTGACTGTGATTTTGGTTTTGATTGGTGGGTTCTGTGTCTGCTTTCATATTGTTTCTGTCTTTGGTCCTTTTGGTCTCACTCTTTTCCTGGGTGGGGGAAGCTTTCTCCCCTTACCTTATGCAAGAAGAGACAGAAATTGTTCTCATATAGCCAAGCTACAGGCATACTATATAATATTCCACCAATAACAGCTGCTATTGCCTCTTGTCCAGATAGGGACGCCAATCTTCAGATCATATCCACCAGGAGAAACTCAGTAAACTTAACGACAAAGCACCATACATGCATTTAATCATTAAAAACCCAAATAACTACTGAAAATGTTCAAGAAAACACATAAGATCTCAACATGAGTCCAAAAACAGAAAAACTTAACTGACACAAATGAGCTGATGGCAGACACTGACTTTCCAGTAGAAGAGCAGGCTTTGGATCTGCATGAGAAGGAATTCAGAAGAATTGCATGGAAACACATCCAAATGCTCTGAAAAGGGGTGGAGGAAAACAAGGAAGAAGTCAGGAAAGTGCTTCAGGAGCAATCAAACAAGATAGATACAGCATTGGAAACAATTCAAAATCTGCAAAAAAGAAGTCTAGATGATTAATAATAAAATATCAGAAATGGACAATACACGGAAAAGGCAAAGGAGTAGACTTGAAGAGATGGAAGCCAGAACTAGCAAGCTGGAAAACAAATCTCTCAATATTGCTAAGATAGAAGAGCAAGCAGAAAAAGGGATAAAAAAAATCTGAAGAGAGTCTAAGATTCATGCTAGATAACATGAAGAAGAATAATTTAAGAATTATTGGAATTCCAGAACAGGAATAATCACAGAATTCCACAGAAAAAATAGTTGAAGAGCTTCTGGAAGAAAATTTTCCTAACATCTTGAAGAACAAGAAGATAAACATTTAAGAACCTGAAAGAACCCCAGGAAGGATAGACCTCAAAAGAAAATCACTGAGACATATCAAAATCAAGCTATCCAAAATCAAAGACAAGGAGAGAATCCTAAAAGCAGCCATGGAAAAGAAAAGTGTTACCTACAAAGGCAAGCAAATCAGATTAATCTCAGACTTCTCAGCAGAAACCATGCAGGAAAGAAGGCAATGGAGAGATGTATATAAAACGCTACAAGGAAAACCCTGACAACCAAGAATCGTCTATCCACCAAAACTGTCAATGAAATATGATGGCACAATAAAACATTCCAGGATAAACAGAAGCTAAGAGATTTTGTCAAAGCCAAAACAGCACTTCAAAACATCCTAAAGGGAGTTCTTTGGAATGAAAACCAGAAAAAAAAGACAACAACCAGAGACTGACAGACGTGGCAAAAACACCTGAAACTCAGTCGACAGATAGCAGAGTTCAGAACACAACAAAATTACAACAATGAATTCAGAGGACCTGTGAGGCCAATCAAAGATCAAAATATTAACAATGTCAAAGAAGGGAAAAATATAGAGAACAGAGATCCAGCTGGTAAGGAGGTCAAGTAGATTCCATGATACAATAGATTGTCTTAAATGCAGGGAAAACTTAATACACTATAGAGTAACTCCAAAGAAAATTAATACTTCACAACTTGCCATGAAAATGAAATCCAAGTAGAACAAGGAAACATTAAAATTAAGAAGAAACTGACAAGAATTAGCACAAAAAACCATGAACTTAGCACAAAAAGGCATGCAGAACAAAGGACTGAACAGCACCACAAATGAATTAACATAATAACAGCAATTAATTCATACCTATAGCCTAGTGACTTGGGCTGCGAACCTCAGGGGCAGCAGGTTGAAACTACCAACTGTTCCACAGAAGAAAGATGAGGCTTTCTGCTCCCATAAAGATTTACAGCCTCAGAAACCGTGTACAGGGTCGCTATGAGTCGAAACTGACTCCATGGCATATAATAACAACAACAACATCTACAATTACACTTAATGACAATGCATTAAATGCACCAATGAAGAGAGAGAGAGTGGCAGAATAGATAAGAAAACAAGATCCTTCAATATGCTGCCTACAAGAGACACACCTTACACACAAAGACAAAAACAGACTAAAAGTTAGAAGATGGGGAAAAAATATACCAAGCGAACTGCAACAATAAACAAGCATGAGTGGCAATACTAATCTCCAATAAAATAAACTTTAAGGCAAAAACCAGCATAAGACATAAAGAAGTACACTATCTCATGATCACAGGTTCAATTGAGCAAGATGACATAACCATAATAAATATCTACGCTCCCAATGAAAGAGCACCAAGACACATAAAGCAAACCCTACTAGAATTAAAGAAAAAATAGATAAATCTACAATTATAGTGGGAGATTTTATTATGCCACTTTAGAAAAGGGATAGAACAACTCAGAAAGAAACTCGACAAAGATACAGAGGAATTAAACAGAACAATTAACAAGCATTCAACCCAACAACAGCAAAATATACATTATTCTCCATTGCACATGAAACATTCTCAAGAACTGACCATGTGTTAGGTCACAAAGCAAGCCTCCATAAATTTATAAACAATAAAATACTACAAAGCATCTTTTTATACCACAGTGCCATAAAACTAGAAATCAACAAGAAGACCAAGGTAATAAAATTGAATATATGGAAACTGAATAACACCCTGCTGAAAAGCGCCTGAATAATAGGAGAAATTAAACGTGAATTCAGAAAGTTCCTAGAAACAAACGCGAATGAAAACAAAACATACCAAAATCTTTGGAACACAGCCAAAGTGTTGTGGAGAGGACAACTTATTGCGATAAATGCACACATCCAAAATGAAGAAAGAACCAAAATTAACACATTAACACAGCATCTCCAATGATTAGAAACAGACAAACAGAGGGAACCTATAGTCACCAAAAGAAAAGAATTAATAAATATAAGAGCAGAAATAAATGCGACAGAAAAACTATAGAAAGAATCAACAGGACAAGAGGCTGTTTGTTTGAAAGGATTAATAAAATTGACAAACCATTCACAATCCTAACAAAAAAAAAAGAGGGAGAAGACACAAATAACATACATTAGAAACCACATGGGCGATGTCACAACAGAACCAAACAAAATCAAAAGGATAATAACAGTACACTATGAAGAGTTGTACTCCAACAAATTTGAAAACTTACAAGAGATGGATACATTTTTAGAAAAACATGACCTACCTAAACTAACACAGAGTGATATAGAAGACTTGAACAGACCCATAACAAAAGAAGAAAATGATCAGGTTATCAAAAAACTCCCAACCAAAAGAAGTCCAGATCCAGATGGCTTCATTGGTGAGTTCTACCAAACATTCAGGGAAGAGCTGTCACCAATTCTACTCAAATTGTTCCAGAATATAAAACAGGATGAAAAACTTCCTAAAACATTTTATGAAGCAAGCATAACCCTCATACCAAAACCAGGGAAGGACATTACTAAGAAAGAAAATTATAGATCAATATCCCTCTTGAACATAAATGCAAAAATTCTTAACAAAATCCTAGCCAACAGAATCCAGCAGCACATCAAAAAACAAAACACATCGTGATCAAGTAGGATTCATATCAGGGATGCAAGGATAGTTCAACATTAGAAAAACAATCAATGTAATCTACCAAATAAATAAGAAAAAGAAAAGAACCACATGATCATATCAATTGATGCAGAAAAGGTATTTGACAAAATCCAACATCCATTCCTGATAAAAACAATCAACAAAGTAGGAATTGAAATGGAAATTCCTCAACATAATTAAGAGCATATACACAAAACCAACAGCCTTCATTACTCTCAATGGAGAGGAACTGAAAGCCTTCTCTCTGCGAAAAGGAACCAGACATGGATGCCCTTTGTCATCACTGCTATTCAATATTGTGCTGCTAAGATAGGAAAATTAAAGGCATCCAAACTGGCAAAGAGGAAGTAAAACTCTCTCTATTATGATCCTATACATAGAAAACCCTAAAGACTCAGTAAAAAAGCTACTAGACATTATTGGAAGGTTCAGCAAAGTGGCAGGGTATAAGAGCAACATACAAAAATCAGTTGGATTCCTCTATAGTAACAATGACAGCACTGAAGAGGACATTAGGAAAGCAATACCATTTACAATAACCACCCAAAGGATGAAATATCTAGGAATAAATGTAACCAGAGAAACAATGGACCTATGCAAAGAAAATTACAAAACACTACTACAAAAAAATGAAAGAAACTTACAAAACTGGAAGAACATAGCATGTTCCTGGATAGGAAGGCTCAACATCATGAAAATGTCAATACTACTCCCGTAAAGATTTACACCCTCGGAAACCCTATACAGGGTCGCTATGGGTCGGAACCGACTCGATGGCACATAACAACAACAACAACCCAAAGAAATTTACACATATAATGCAATCCCAATCCAGATTCCA
>NW_006408773.1:3974861-3988863 GCF_000296735.1 Chrysochloris asiatica
TACAATAACCACCCAAAGGATGAAATATCTAGGAATAAATGTAACCAGAGAAACAAAGGACCTACACAAAATAAAACTACAAACACTTCTACAAGAAACCAAAAAAGACTTTCAAAAATGGAAGATTATACCATGCTCCTGGATAAAAAGACTTACTATTGTGAAAATGTCAATACTGCCTAAAGCAATTTACACATACAATCCAGATTCCAATGACATTCTTCAAGGAGATGGCAAAAACAATTACTTTATATGGAAAGGAAAGAGACGATAGCAAAACACTGCTTGAAAAGAAGAATAAGGTGGGAAGCCTCTCACTCCCTGATTTCAAATTTTACTGCATGGCTAAGTGGTCAAAACAGCCTGGTACTGGTACAATGAAAGATACATTGATCAATGGAACAGAATCAAGAATCCAGAAATCAACCCATCCACATACACCCAACTGATTTCGACAAAATACCTAAGTATATTGCATGGGGAGGAGATCGTCTCTTCAACAGAGGGTGATGGCAGAACTACAAAGCGATATGCAAAAGACTGAAAAAGGCCTTTACCTCATGCCTTATACAAAAACCAACTCAGCATGGATTAAAGACCTAAATGTGAATCCCAGAATTATGAAGGCCATCAATGAAAAAAATAAGGACAAATATGAAGGCTCTAATACAGGGCATACACAGATTATGAAACATTTTGAAACTTACACAAACAAAAGTAGGCAAAATAGATTAATGGGATTTACTAAAAACTTACGAACATCAAAAGACTTCATCAAAAGAGTGAAAAGGGAGCCCACAGAATGGGCAAAAATCTTTTGCAATGACACATCAGACAAGGGACTCATTTCTAAAATATAAAGGAACATACAACACCTCTACAAGAAAAGGACAAATAACCCAATTAAAAATGGACACAGGACATGAACAGACACTTCACCAAGGAGGAGATCCGGGTAGTCAACAAACATATGAAGAAATGTTCATGATCACTAACCATTTTGTTGTTGTTAGGTGCCTTGTTGTTGTTAGGTGCCATGAAGAGATGCAAATTAAAAACAACTATGAGAGAGCTCTGGTAGCGTAGTGGTTATGAATTGGTCTGCGAACCTTAAGGTCAGCAGTTCGAAACTACCAGCCGCTCCGCGGGAGAAAGATGAGGCTTTCTACTCCCGTAAAGATTTACACCCTCAGAAACCCTGTACAGGGTTGCTATGGGTCAGAACTGACTCAACGGCACTTAATAACAATAAATAAAATGAGATATCTCACACCAGCAATAATAGCAAAGATCAAAAAAGTAGAGGACAATAAATGGTGGCCAGGATGTGGAGAGACTGGGAACCTCCTACATTGCTGGTTGGATTGCAAAATGGTCCAACCACTCTGGAAAACAATATGGCGCACAGTCTGCATTGCATAAGACCATAAGTGGAATCCTGAACCCCACCCAGAATCTTCTGAAGTGGGAATTTTCCATTTGAAAGGCCAAGCAGACCATCCTGGAGCAGCAAGAAGAACAGAAGATATTTCTTGAAAGAAAGACCAGCAGGAAAAAAAAAAAAAAAAAACAGTAACAGTAGTCTGATTGACTACTACAAGAACAAGCAAGTGGTTTCCCCAGGTGCCATCAAGTCAAGTGTTCAGGTCACCTCAAGGCAAACCCCCTTCCAAGACAAAAACTCAAGGTGAATACACGAGCAGGCATGTGGTCTTGCTGCTGACCACTTTGGTCACCGATAAGGGGAAGTGGGGGGAAAACAGCAATGAAGTTGTGAGCTATTTCCAACCACATTCAATAGACACCTGTTAACCTGTGTGGCCAGCAGTATGACAAGACCTGGCGATTCCTGGGCCCAGGGGAAGAGACATGGCCCCAGAGGACTAGAGCAGAGTGTAAATCATCCAGCTGATATGAAGAGAGGGGAGATGCACAAGAACGCCCACACTTGCAGATAGTACCCCTTTAATGGCTGGATGACCAGAACATGACTAGAGGAAGAAATACAAGGAAAAAAAGAGTAATTTCCTACAATTTGGTGAATTTGACCTATGCTTGTAGATGCAGTATGGCAAAGGAGTGAACAAATATTTACAGCAAGGAATATTCCCACCCCCTTGGTACACAGGGTTGACAAGGATGGGTAACTTAGACATTGGCTACCAAAAATGGGGAGCTACAAAGGCAAGAAATGACTGGCTTACAAGCTTTCAATAGGGAACCTAATTCCAGAGGGTATGGGGAAAGGTAGAATCTCCACGGAGTGGTTTCCAACCTGTCAGAATGGGGCTGATGGACTGATAAATTGTGATAGGGATAAGACTCTTGTGGTTCAATAGGGAATGATTGCTATCAGGACTGACTGTGAGTGTTGGAAAGATAAAGGTAGATGTTTTGTAACAAACGAAGGGGAGTGGTTGATTTTGCAGTCCAGGAGCAGAGGTCCCTGGAACCATGAAGGGAGAAAAGCGAAGTGCAGGACCCTATCCAGAGAAGCAGTTATGCCAGGGATGGAGGCAGAGACGATGATGTGGAGTGATGGAGATGCTAGGGACTCTAGACTCAGGGGGGAAGAGGGGCTATACGCGGTGTACCCTTTGGTTTTTTAATGATGCATGTAAGGCATTGTAAACATTGCAATGAAATGAAATACGGTAGGATGAATGTAAAGATAATGTTCTCCCATGTATCACATAATTCACAATAAAAACTAAAAAAAAAAAAGATGTACTGATAATTACTGGCAACAGGAATGTAGAGGTTGGAAACAAAGAGGAAGGATCAATAGTTGGAAAATATGGGCTTACTGATAGAAAGGATACTGGAGATTGCATGACAAAATTTTGCAAGACCGGTGACTTCTTCATGGCAAATACCTTTTTTAATCAACATGAAAGATGACTATACACATGGGCCTCACCAGATGGAATAAACAGAAAATAAACTGACTACATCTGTGGAAAGAAACAGAGGGAAAGATCCATATCATCAGCAAAAACAAGACCAGGACCTACTCTGGAACAGAATCATCATTTGCTCATATACAAGTTCTGGCTGAAGCTGAAGAAAATTAAAACAAATCCACAAGAGCCAAACTACCAGCTTGAACATGTCCCACCTGAATGCAGAGATCCTCTCAAGATCAGATTTGATGAATTAGACAACAATTCCTGAACACCAGAAGAGTTGTAGTATAAAATATCATACAAGAAGAAAGCCAAAGGTCATTAAGAAGACAAGAAAGAAGGGAAAAAATCATGATGGATGTCAGAAGAGACTTGAAGATTTGCTCTTCAGCGATCCAAGAGTAAATAGATAAAGGTTTGCTCAAGGGAAATAAGATTCAATATAACCAGTTTACACTCTCAGCTAAGGTTATTCACTGTATAAGTAGATATGTGTTATTTTTTCAGTAAACCAGAACTTGATTGGAACTTAATTCAACAGCATTGTAGGAGGTTGTGAAACAATATACACTTGTCTGTGGATATTCATCAGCTACATGCTTAAATTTCTGATATAAGTAATTCTCAAGTTGAGAACTGAGTGGCTACTAATTTGCTACCTCAGCCAGAGATTAAGTTCCCCTGTGAACTTGGTTGAACCTCAGCATAGTGATCCTGCTTGGTCACCTTAGAGCAGGTGGTGGTCTGGCAACATCTTGCGTGTGGGGTCCCCAGCCAGTCTCCTTCCTCCCTGCCTTCTTCGGATGGTGGCTGTTTATGCTGGATGTGTGGCCAGAGACGGGCAAGGATCACGTGGAACCTCGGCAACCTAAGACAGAGCCTTTGCCATGCTGCAATGAGTTTTGATGATGGGTAAGACTGAGGAATTCGCACTGACTGCCTAAGACAGGCAGCGTCCCTTAAACAAATAATAAATAAGGGGGAATCTGATGCAGACCGTGCAGACCCGGTCAGGAGTTCAAGCCTCTGTGGGCCCAAGCGTTGCTGACCGTCCAAACCATAGGCTTTGAGGATCAGACTTTAGCCACCTAGCAGACATAGCAAAATGTCCTTTATCTGATTATTCAGTTATGCTGGTTAGTAATTCCATACATGAGCCCTGGATACCCACAGATAAATGTAAAAACCTTCCCTAAAAGCCGAGACTGTAAATTCCAAAAAGGCAAAGTTTCCCCCCCCCCCAAAAAAAAAGTTAAAGAGGATAGAGAGAAACTCTGTTAACTGATGGTATGTGGAGGGGATTATAATCAATGTAATGAAACAAGGTATATGAATGTTTGAATATGAAACCGATGATGTGCCCTGAAAACTTTCACTCAATCCACAATAAAAACCTTAAAAAAAAAAAAAAAGTACATTATCTGTCAGAAGAAATCTGTGTTGGAAGAAATACAACCAGAATGCTCCTTAGAAGCCAGGATGGCCAGACTTCATCTCTCATACTTTGGACATATTATCAAGACATATCAGTCCATGGAGAAGGATATCTTGTTAGGTAAAGTGGAGTGTAAGCAAAACAGAGGAAGACCCCCAATGAGATGGCTTTGCACAGTGGCAGTAGTAATGGGCTCAAGCATTGCAAGGATTGTGATGTTGGCTCAGGACCAGGCAGTATTTCTTTTTGTTGTGCATAAGGTTGTTTTGAGTCAGTTCTGACTCAAAGGCACCTAACAACAACAACGCTTATCTGGGGTCTCTTTCCTTTCCATATTATGTTATTGATTAGTTTTCCATCTCTTTAAACAATGGTGTTGGAATGTTGATTGGGATTGAATTATATCTAAAGATCACTTTTGTAAGTGTTGACATTTTCACAGTGTTATAGGAATACATTGTCACAAGGATAGGAAGTTAAGTCTTCCTATCCTTGCTCAAGGAGTCCTGGTGTGGCACTGTGGATTAATTCGCCAGACTGTAAAGACATTTGAACTGCAAGGTCGGCGGTTCAAGCTCACCAGCTGCTCCTTGGAAACTCTATACAGGGTCGCTATGGATTGGAATTGACTCAACGGCACTTGACAACAACAGCATCCTTGTGCATGGTATATTATTCCATTTTTTAAGTCTCTTTTGGTTTCTTGTAGTACTGTTTTATAGTTTTCTTTGTATAGATTAGATTTCTCTGGTTAGATTTATTCCTAAGTATTTTCTTTTGGGTGGCTGTTGTAAATGGTATTGTTTTCTTGCTATTATTTTCAGTGCTCTTTTTAAATACTGTGAATGAATAAAACTAATTTTTGCATATTTATCTTGTACCCTGTAACTTTGATGGGTCTTTCAATGACTTCCAATAATTTTCTTGTTGAGTCTTCAGAATTTTCTATGTATACGATCATATCATTTGGAAATAGAGTTTTACTTCTTTCCTAGTATGGGTCCCTTTAATTCCCCTTTCTTGTCTTAAATCTCTGGCTCTTGAATGCTGCTAAATGCCATGGAGTCAATTTTTACTCATAGTGTCACTTTGTAGGGTTCTGAGGAACAGCTGGTGAGTTTGAACCACTGACCTTGCAGTTCAAACCAACTTTGCAGTCCAGTGCTTATCCTACAGTGTCACACCAGGATTGGTAATAAAGAACATCTCTGGTCCTCATTCACATGGGGAATGCTTTCAGTTTCTGTCAGTTGAGAGTAATGTAGACTGTTGTTTTTTATATATGCATTTAATTATGCTGAGAAGTTTCCCTTCTATTTCTCTTTTGTTGAATGTTTTTATTAGGAATGAGTGTTGGATTTCTGTGTTAATATATATGACAATTTGGCTCTTTTTCTTTGTTTTATTTATGTGGTGCATCACATTGATTTTTTTAATGTTAACCCATCCTTGAATAGTTGTTGTTGTTAGGTGCCATCGAGTCAATACCGCCCCATAGCGACCTTATGCACAGCAGAACGCAACACTGCCCGATCCTGGGCCAACCTCACTACTGTTGCCACACTTGAATCCATCAATGCTGCCACTTGGCCAACCCATCTCGTTGGGGCTCGTCCTCTTTTTCTCTGATCCTCTACCCTACCAAGATGATATCCTTCTCCAGTGACTGGTCCCTCCTGACAATATGTCTGAAGTATGAGAGATGAAATTTGGCCATGCTGGCCTCCAAGGAGCACTCTGGCTGCACTTCTTCCAACACAAATCCTTTGGTTCTATGGGCAGCCCATGGCACTTTCAATATTATCCTCCAAAACCATAACCCAAAAGCATCAATTCTTCTATGGTCTTCCTTATTTACTGTCCAGCTTTCGCATGCATATGAGGTTATTGAAAATACCATAGCTTGGGTCAGGCACACCTTAGTCCTCAAGCTGACATCTTTACTCTTCAACACCTTAAAAAGGTCTTGTGCAGCAGATTTGCCTAATGCAATACATCGTTTGATTTCTTGACTGTTGCTTCCGTGAGTGTTGATAGTTGATCCAAGAAGAATGAAGTCCTTGACAACTTCAATCTTTTCTCCATTGATAAGAATGCTGTTTACTGGTCCAGAGGTGAGGATTTTTGTTGTCTTGACATTAAGATGTAATCCAAACAGAAGGCTGTGCTCTTTGATCTTCATCAGTAAATGTTACACGTTGGTGGTATAGTGGTGAGCATAGCTGCCTTCCAAGTAGTTGACCCAGGTTCGATTCCTGGCCAACGCAGTGGTCCGATGCAATGGTCATAGTTGTATACCTGGTATAAATCCCATTTGGTCATGAAGTATTATTGTTTTTTATATGTTGTTGGCTACTATTGGCTAGAATTTATTTGAGAATTTCTGTTCATGAGGGATATTGGTATATGATTTTCTCTTTTAATGTTGTCTTTGCCTGGTTTTGATATGGTTATGCTCATTTCAGAACATTAATTTGGGAATTTTCCATCCTTTTCTATGTTGTACAATAGTTTGAATACAATTGGAGCCAGTTTTTCTCTGAATATTTAATAGAATTCAGCAATGAATCTGTCTGGGCCTGAACTTTTTTTTTTTTTTTGGTAGTCTTTGGATGACCTGATCAATATCTTATTTTATTATAACTGTTCAAATTTTCTACTTCAGTTCATGTTAGTTTAGGTATGTAATGTTTCTAGAAATGTACCCATTTCTTCTAGGTTTCAAATTTGTAGGAGTGTAGCTTTTCATGTCTGTTGTTGTTAAGTGTCATTGCATCAGTTCCAACTCATGATGACCCTGTATAGGGTTTCGTAGGAGCAGCTGGTCATTTTGAACTGCTGGCCTTGTGGTTTGCAGTCCAGTGGTGATCCTACAGTGCCACACAAGGAGTCCATAGTTTTCCATAGTAAAATAGAAAAGTTAGTAAACCTTTCTATTTTCATTGGCTCTGTTGTGACTTCACCAAAGTAATTTCTTATTCTTGTAGATTACATCTCATTCTTTTCCTTTGTTACATTTGCCAGTGGTTTGTAATTTCATTAATCTTTACAAAGAATCAGCTCCTTGTATTATTGATTCTTTCCATTATTTTTCTGTTTTCTATTTCATTTATTTCTTTTCTATTCTTTCTTTTCTTCTGGTGGCATATGGCTTCTTTTGCTGTTCTTTTTCTAATTGTTAGAGGTGTTGCTAAGATGATGATTTAGGTCCTTTCTGTTTTTTGGATATGTGTGTTTTGCTATATATTGTCCTCTAAGTACTTAGAGTATTTAAAGTATTTTAAGGACAATACCAATGGTTTGATATGTTGTGTTTTGTTCTCATTTGATTCAAGAAATGTACTTTTTAAATTTCCTCTATTACCCAATAGGGTGTTATTTAATTTCCACGTATTTGATTTTTTCATTTATTTTCCTATTGTTGAGTTCTAATTTTATAGTATTGTAATCTGAGAAGATGCTTTGTAGTACTTTGATGTTTTAAATTTTATTGAGGTTTGTTTTATGGTGTGACATGTGGTTTGTTCTGGAGAATGTTCCATGTGCACTGAAAAAGAATATATATTATGCTGTTGTTGGATAAAGTGCTCTGTATAAGTCTACAAGGTCAAGTTACTTGATTGTGTTGTATAGTTCTTCTGCGTCTTTATTGGCTTTCTCTTGAGCTGTTTTGTCCTTTACTGAAAGTGGTATATCAAAATCTACTATTTAAGAGGTAGGAAAATGGCAGACTAGGCAAAAACACTACACAGATCCTCTAAAAAAAAAAAAAAAAAGATACAGAAAACCAAATTAAACAGATGCAGATGGTAGTTCTGCAACTCTGAGCTTCAGATGAAGGGGTAGAGAAAAGGATTGGATGCTTACTAGAAGAAGAAGCTGAACAGAAGTGGCAAAAATAAAAAGGGGAGGGGGATACAGACTGGTGACTTGTCCTGCTGGTGAACCTTTGTGAGTGGCTTGGTATTGCAGAGACACACCGGTGACTTTTCCCCACACTTCCTTGGTGACTACCCTTGTACACAACCACCAAAGCTCCAGTGGTCGGAGATGCAGGGTGATGACCTGCTCGATTGTGAGCTGCATCAAAGTGAGTTGCATTCTATCTGTACCAACACCAACACCTGAATTGAGTTTAGCCCAGTTCCAAACCTGGCCAGCCCTGGACTAGCTCCAACTGGGAGAAACAAGTGAACCCATGCAGAAAAAAAAATAGAGACAGACATGTGATTTGGGCCTGAGGACCAGGCACAGCTTGGCCATCCTGATCTTTCATGAGCAACTTTGAATGTAGCAGGCAGTGGTGGCACAGAGGCATACCACTTATTGGCGGAGAGAAAAGTATGATATGTTTTCTTATACCCCACATTACTGTGGTGACCAGAGGCATGGCCAGTCCCCACCATGTACACCCCCAGTGAAGCTCTTGTTCTCTGGGTGGTTGGAGGCACATGGTGATGAGCTATGCAGTTGTGAGCCACCACAAAGTTAGGAGCTGGCTGCACCAATTTCAGTACCTGGGTTCAGGCGAGACCTGCGTCAGACATGCAGAGCTGGTTCTGTTCAGCTCTAGACTATGTGGAACTCTCGCCCTGACTGTCCTCTGGGACAGAAAGACCCTGATCCCCCAGCTGCTTTGGAGTCTGCATGAAATACTTCTGAACTGGGTACCCAGAACAGATAATACCTAGGCCTAAGCCTATAAGAACTCTATCTAGGGCCTAAGTGGTACAACCTCATCTTTTGCCAACCCACCATGTGAGTTTCTTGGCTGACAAGAGTTCCCAGAGTCTTCTCCTCTCTGTATCTGGCACCTGCCCTAGTTTTTTCTCTCCACTGTTTTAGTTGGTTTATTCTTTCTTTCCCTTTCTTCTCCTCTTTACCTTCCTTTTTTTTTTTTTTTAATCCTTTCTATCTCTGTTTTCATTTTTTCTTCTGTTTCTCTTCCCCCCGATTTCTTCTTCTCCTTTGTGCATGTTTTTTTTTTTTCTTCTTGACTTTTCTTTACTACTTTCTAGTCTCTTTCTCTTTTAGTCATCCCACTCCCTAATTGTGTTTAGTGTATTTTCTTTCTTTTTATTTTTCTCTTCTGTGGGTTTTTTAGTTATTGTATTCTTTTTCTAGCTGTTGCTTGCTTTCATTTTAAATGCTCTCTTCTCCTTTATTATTTCCTTTTTGCTGTTGTTTGCTTACTTGTTTGCTTGTTTACTTGTGTGTGTGTTCTCTTCTTGCCTCACTCCACAGGGGCCAGTAATAGTGCCCATAAAGCTCAGCGACAGTTGTACACTCTATGACCCACCCAGTGGTCAAAAGCCATCTGCTATATATGGTATCAACAACAACAAACATCAGTCATACCCATCCTAAACTGAGTTGCACGAATGGTGAACACAGAATAGTGCACATGCTTCAATCCTCTAATCACACTCATCAGGAGGGAGTTTGTGAGTGCTTAAGAACACACCAATGTACAATCACAAATTAAATAAAAATACTACAGCATCACAATATCTCCAAAGTTACAATTTCTTTTCACACAAAAAACACAACATAGTGACTTAAACATGTGACCAAAAGACAGAGCTAGAAAACATTTTTAAGGGGGAAAAAAGACATTGAAACTACCTACAAAAGAATTCAAGAGAATGATATATAGGTACATCCAAATGATTGATAGAGAGGACAAGACAAACAAGGAAGAATTCAGAAAAACACTACAGGAACAAACAAACAAAATAGATAAAGGACTGGAGACAATACCAAATCTTCAAGCAGAAATCCTGAAGATTAATACTAAGATTTCAGAAATGGACAAACATTGAAAAGGCAAAGGATAATGAAAAATAATAAAAAGGCAAAGGATAAACAAAAATAATGAAAAGCCTTAATTAATGAGCTTAAAGATAAATCATTCAATACTAGCAAACTAGAAGGGCAATCAGAGAAAAGAAAGAAAAAATTCTAAGGAAACCATAAGATTCATGTGGGATACCATGAAGAGGAATATCTTATGGGTGATCAGAATTCCAGAACAGGAAGAGACAAATAAAAACACAGAAAAAAAAAAATAGTCAAAGAGTTGGTGGAAGAAAATTTCCTTATCATCATGACTGGGAAGAAGATAAGTATTCAAGAAGCTGAACAAACCCCAAACAGGATAGACCCCAAAAGAAAATCACCAAGACATATCATAATCAAACTCTCCAAAATCAAACACAAGGGAAGAATCCTGAGAATAGCTTGTGAAAATTAAAAAATTACCTACAAAGGGAACCAATAAGGCTAAGCTTTGATTTCTCAGCAAAAATTATGTTTTTAAATTTATTGAGGCTTGCTTTGTGGCCTAGCAAACAATATATTCTGGAGAATGTTCTATGTGCATAGAAAAAGTTGTCTGTGGCATTATTGTTGGGTTGTGTGTTATTAACAACTCTATGAGGCCTATAAAGGATTGGAGACAATACAATAGGAAGACATATAAAAACTCTGAAAGAAAAGAAAATTCCAACCAAAAATCATATGCCCAGCAAAACTGTCCTTCAAATATTATGGCAAAATTACAGCATTTCCAGGTAAAATGAAATTAAAGGAATGTGTAATAACCAGACCAATTTTACAAAAAAAAAATTTGAAAAACTGCTTTAGAAAATGAACTAACAGCAGACAACAACCTGAGATGGACATATATAGCAAGACCACTCAAAACTCAATCCAGATGTAGAAATGTCCAAAGTAGAACAAAACTACAAGACTGAAAATAGGAAATCAGAAATATCAATTTATAGTGAAGACAACTACAAACAAAAGGAGGGGACAATGTAGTTACCAAACAGTCTATGGAGAGGAAATCAAGTAGATTTCAAGATAAAACACACTGTTTGAAACGGAAGAAGACATGAGCAAATAACAAGGTAATCTCAAAGAACACCAATGCAGCTTCATATAAAAACATGAAAAGGAAAACCATGACAACGTAGACATTGGCTACCTAAAATGAGGGGGCGATAAAGGAACGAAGTGACTGGCTTGCAAGTTTTCAAGAGGGAGTTTACTTTAAGTGTGTGCAGGGGACGGTAGAATCCCCACTGAATAGTTTTCATCTTGCCTAGATGGGTCTGGTGAAAAGAGATGGGGATAAGATTCTTATCATTCATAGTGAAAATTGTTATCATGACTAATTGCGACTGTCACAATTGTAAAGGTAGAGGTTTTGTAACAAAAACAGGGGAGTAGTTAATTTTACAGTCCAGAAGCAGAGGACCTTAGGACCATCGAGGGAGTAGAATGCAAGCGGAATGCGTGACCCTATCCAGAGAAGCAGCAACACCAGAGATGGAGGCAGAGATGAGGACATAGAGAGAAGGAGCAGCTGAGGACTCTGGACTTATGGAAAGAGAGGGACTGGGTGATGGCAGCCAGGAGGCAGACTTGCAGAATGTGACCTTTGGTTGTTTACATTATTATTTATTTCTGAGTGCTTTTATGTACACTCCCCGCCCCCCAGAAAAAAAGAGGAAATGGAAACAAATACTGTTGACTGATGATGCACGGAATAGATTGTAAGCATTGCAATGAAACAACGGTGTAAAGTTGATGTTCTCCCATGTAAACTATCACTCAGTTCACAATAAAAACTTAGGAAAAAAAAAAAAAAAAAAACACCCAACAGCAATGAAGAAAATGATAAGAAAATGCACAGTCAAAATGAACTCAGCACAGAAAATTATGTGGAACAAAGAAGTCAGCAACAACACAAAAAACACACAGCAAAATGACAGCGATCAATTCATACCTATAAATAATTACACCAAATGTCAATGGACTAAATACACCAGTCAAGAAACTGAGAGTAGTGGGATGGTCAGGAAAACAGAATCCTTTAGTATGCTGTCTACAGGAGACACACCTTACATACAAAGAAAAAAATAGACTAAAAATCTAAGGATGGAAAAATATATCAAGCTAATGGCAATTAAAGTAAGAAATAATGGTTACATAATTTCTAATAAAATGAACTTTTAGGCAAACACCACCATAAAAGACAAAGAAGGACACTATCTCATGATTAAAGGGTTAATTGAAAGAGGACATCACTATAATAAATATCTATGTTCCCTATGAAATAGCCTCAAAATGCATTAACCAAACTCTAATAGAATTGAAGAAAGAAATAGATTTTAATACACCATTTTCAATGAAAGACAGAACAACTGGAAAGAAACTCAGCAAAGACACATAAGAACTAAACAGCACAACCGACCAACTTGACTCCATAGACTTGAAAAAAGCACTCAATCCAGCAATAGTACCACACACATTCTTTTACAGTGTACACGGAAATTCTCCAAAATAGACCGTTTGTTAGGTCACAAAGCAAGACTCAATAAATTTTAAAATATTGAAAAACTACAAAGCTCTCTTCAGAATACAATGCTATAAAATGAGAAATCAAGGACAGGAAGATCAAGGGGAAAATCAAATACATGGACATTGAATAACACTCTGCTTAGAAGCACTGAGTACTAGAACAAATAGAAAATGAAATTAAAAATGTCATGAATCAAATGAGAATGGAAACACTACACACAAAAACCTTTTGAACACTGTGCAAGCAGTGTTCAGAGAGAAATTTAGAGCAATAAACAAACATATTCAAAAAGAAGAAAGAAAATAAATAAATAAACACCAAAACAACAATTTCTCCAACAATTAGAAAAAGAGCAGAAAAGTAAGCCTATTGGCACCAAAATGAAAGAAATAATAAAGATTGGTGGTGGTGGTGTGCCAGAGACAAATCTGACTCATAGAGATCCTATATTGGGTTTCTGAGGCAATGAATGAATCCTTACAGGAGCAAAAAGTCTCATCTTTCTCCCGCAGAGTGGCTGGTAGATATGAACTGCTGACCTTGCAGAGTACAACCCAACATGTAACAACTATGCTACCAGGGCTCCTTCTAATAAAGATTAGGGCAGAAATAAATGAAACAGAAAACAGAAAAACAATTTTAAAAATCAACAAGACAAGAAGTAGGTTCTTTAAAAGGATTACTAAAATCAATAAACCATTGACAGTTCTAACAGAAACAAAGAAGAAGATGCAAATAACAAGAATAAGAAATTATATGAGTGACATCACAATAGAACCAAAGGAATTAAAAGGGAAAATATCAGAATGCTATGAAGAATTATAAGCCAACAAATTTGAAAATCTAGAAGAAACAAATTTTTAGAAAAAATACAACCTACCTTAAAAAACGGGGTTTCTATCATGGAGGGCGGCGGCTAAACGATGTGCGACAACTGCACAGACCTGGTGGAGGTGTTAAATGAAACCCAGACCACAGAGCTGCGGGGTGAGAGGTGTCTGGAGACCAGGTCAATTGGGAGACTCTGCCTAGCGGGAAGAGACTGCAGGGGCCGGCCAGGTTGTCCTACTTACCCCTGACTCCAGAGTGCCGTCCTAGCCTAACCATTGGATCATGGCTTTGAGGCGGGGTCGACCAACTTTGAGACCCACAAGGCCAGCCCAAAGCGTCTCACTACAACCCAGTCGCCCCTGCTGTGCTTCTGCCACTTGATTGACATTCAAGGACAGAAATCCCGCCTTTGAGCCAGACTTAAGGGCCCTAGCACAAGGAGATTCCTATTTAACAGCAACC
>NW_006408773.1:3992033-4002208 GCF_000296735.1 Chrysochloris asiatica
AGGAAGACCTCCAACGAGATGGATCAGCCAGGTGACATCATTGATGGCGTCAAGTGTGGCAGCGGTAGTGAGGTTGGCCCAGCATCAGACATTGTTTCGTTCTGCTGTGCATGGGGTCGCTATGAGTCGGTTCCGACTCGATGGCACCTGACAACAACAACAACAACCTTAAAAAACACATATAGAACTAGAAAACTTGAACAGCTCTACAACAAAAGAGGAAATTGAACAGATCGTTAAAAAACTCCCAACAAAAACTAGTCCAGATGTCTTTACTGGTGAATTCTACCAAACATTCAGAGAATAAATGATGCTAATTCTACTCAAACTATCCCAGAACATAGGAAAGGATGGAAACCCTCCCCCCATTTGTTTTAAGAAGCGAGCATAATCCTCATACAACAGTCAGGCGAAAATGTCACTAAAAAGGAAAATTATAGATCAATTATCTCCCACAAATATAGGTACAAAAATTCTCAACAAAACTCTGGACAATAGAATTCACAACATATTAAGAATAATAAAACAACATGACCAAGTGAGATTCATACCAGGTAAGCAAGGATGGTTCAATAGTAGAAAAACAATCAATGTAATCCATCACATAAAACCAAAAAGGAAAAGAACCACATGGACATATTGATTGTTGCAGAAAAGACATTTGACAAGATCCAACGTCCACTCCTTATAAAAACACGCAACAAAATAAGAATAGAAGGGACATTTTTCAACATTATTAAGGGTATATGGGAGTCCTGGTGAGGCACTGCAGGATAGTGCACTGGACCACAAGGTCAATTTGAACCCCAAGGTCGGTAGCCCAAACCCACCAGTCACTCTTCAGAAACCCTATCCAGGGTTGCTATGAGTCAATGACACTTAACAACAACAACAACATGCAAATCCAACAACCAACATTACTCTCAATGAAGAGAAACTGGAAGCACTTCCCTTGTGAACAGGAACCAGACAAGGATGCACTTTATCACCACTCCGATTCAATATTGTACAGGGAGTTTTGCCAGGGTTGTAAGACCAGAAACTAAAATTAAAGGCATCCAAATTGGCAAAGAAGAATTCAAACTCCCCCTATTTGTAGATAATATGAACATTTGTTGTTATTGTTGTTGTTAAGTGCTGTCAAGTCAGTGTAAGTATATGAACATATACATACAAAATCCCAGAGACTCAGCAAGAAAATTATTGGAACTCATTGAGATTCAGCAAAGTAGCAGGGCAGAAGATCAACATACAAAAATCAGTTTGATTCCTGTATACTAACAAAGACAGCTCTGAAAAGGAAATTAGGGAAATTATACCATTTACAATAGCCATCCAAAGGATGAAATACGTAAGAATAAACCTGCTCTGTAAACCTTCACTCAACTCACAATAAAAAGTTAAGGGAAAAAAAAAGAAAATTCAAACTATGCACAATATCAAGCTGCACCCCTCTCCCCTACCCCAATAATAATAATACAAGAGACACACTGGGAAAAAAAAAAAAATCTAACCAGAGGAACAAAAGACCCATACAAAGAAAACACTATGACAAGAAACCAAGAGACTTACAAAAATGGAAGAAAATGCCATGCCTAAGCATAGGAAGAGTTAATATTTGAAAATAGCCACACTACTCAAAGCAATCTATAGATCTAATGAAATCCCAATCCAGAGTTCAACATCATTCTTTAAAGAGATGGAAAAACTGACCAACTTTATATGGAAAGGAAAGAGTTCTCGGTAAGTAAATCATTACTTAAGAAAAAGAGCAAAGTTTGAGGACTCTTACTTTCTCATCTCAAAATCTACACAAACACAGTGGTCAAAACAACCTGTTATTGGTACAATGAAAGATACACATATGAGTGAAAAAGAATTGAGAACCCAGACGTAAATCTATCTGCATATAGTCAGCTGATTTATAACAAAGAGCCCAACTACAAGGGTAGTTGGAAATGTAGTCTACAGTAATGAGTCTGCAAGCGATCTTTGGAGAAGACACATGAAAGTTAAAGAACAATTGATATGTGCATAGGGAACAAGAGTGATCGAATATGACAACATATGACACAGGGGAGCATATTCACACTCCTGCTATTGGAGGTAAATATCACTGTGTTTGTATATCTTCCAATTAATTATAGGCCTATTTGTAACTTAAATTGATTCAAACTATTCTTTTCCAAAGGGAATTTAGTACAACTGCACACTAAAACAGATGATTTCTTCATGGCTTGGCAGAGTTTATATTTTCTTTTTCTCTCTGATTTTTTTCCAGTTCATCTTTAACATCAGGGTGGCCTTGAAAATGATTAATCCTCTAAGTATTCTCTCTTTCCTCCCTGATTTCCTGAGGCCATTTTGGTTATTTCTTATAGTTTCTTAGAGCAATAGAACTCAAGTATCTGGCCCTATAAATACATTCTGTTTCCCTGAAAAGATGGACTGGAGAAAAGCTAATCAAAAGAGAACACACACACATACATACATACACTTACTAAGAAGTTAGTTTCCTTGAGACATAGAAAAGAGGATGAGCCTGGAGGACACGATGCTGAGTAAAATTAGTCTATCACAAAAAGACAAACACTGTATGAGACCAGTGATTTTAAAAGTCAAGAAAAGCTTTTCATATAAAAAAAATAAATATTCTTTGATGGTTACCAAGAACTCTGGTACCATAGTTGGTTAGGAGTCGGGCTACTAACCTCAAGGTCAGCAGTCCAAAACTACCAGCTGCTCCGTGGGAGAAAGATGAGGCTTTCTGCTCCTGTAAAGATTTACAGCGTTGGAAACCCTATTCTGTGTCGATATGAGTGGGAACCCACTGTGTGGCACACAATCAATCATCACCAGGGGTAGGAGGGAGGGGAGAGTAATTCACTGGCAAGAGGGTTGTTGTTGTGAAGTGCCATCGAGTTGATTCCGACCCATAGTGACCCCGTATAGGAATTCTGAGGAGAAGCTGCTGAGCTTGAATCGCCAAATTCGCAGTTCAAACGGCTTTACAGTCTGGTGCATTAACCCACAGCTCCACACCAGGACTAGAGAGTTGTTGTTGTGAAGTGCTATCGAGTCGATTCCAACCCATAGTGACTCTGTATGGGATTGCCGAGGAGCAACTGGTGAAACTGAACTGCCAACCTTGCAGTTCAAACGGCTTTGCAGTCTGGCGCCTTAACCCACAGCGCCGGACCAGGACTCCAGGACTAGAGGGTAGGCACATGTTAATTTGGGAGATGGAGATGGGGAGGGCAATATACAAAAAGAGTGAGATTGGCAGAAGAATGATGAAGATAGGTGAAGACATAGGGAGATATGCATGGATTAATGGAGATGAGGGTAAATAGTGACATACACACAACCTTGGAACAATAGTGTTCTGTGCATATATAAATGGGTTGAGACACAGGCTGAGTGGGTATATAAATATATATACAAAAATATATGTATTCATTGTTGTTGTTGATAAGTGCCATTGAGTCAGTTCCGACCCATAGCGACCCTGTATAGAGTTTCTGAGGAGCAGCTGGTGAGCTTGAACCGCCAACCTTGCAGTTCAAACAGCTTTGCAGTCTGGCGCATTAACCCACAGCACCACACCAGGACTCCATATATATTTATGTATCCCACTAATATATGAGTCTGGAAGAGGGGGGGGAAAAAAGTAAAGAGCATTTCAAGCCTGTGCCACAGGTCTAGTAATCATATTTCACTGGGAAACAATCCCAGAATGGGTTAGAAAGCAGTTGATCTTAGATTAAAAAAAAGAGTTTCCAGAAACATATTAAAATTGTGTTTTTCTAAATGCAGTGAATGGTCAGGCAGATTAAGATGTCTCTAAGGAGAAGTTGTCTTATGTTACTGTTGTTTGGCTAGATTGCAAGAGGCTTCACTCCTCTGACATTCGAGTAATAACTCTAAGTAAAGTTTAATGGCCAGGCCCTCTATTTGTTTGTGTACATATAAATATTACCCTCATTACCCCCTAAACACACACACACACATTCATGACACTTCACTTTGACTTTAACTATCCAGATGTGAGAATTGTTCTTTTGGGAACTGAACATTTACAAAGCCTAATCAGACTAGGGAGTCCTGGTGTGGCTCTGAGGGTTAATGCACTGGACTGCAAGTCCCGTTTGAACCACAAGGTCGGCAGTTCAAGCTCACCAGATGCTCTTCAGAACCCTATACAGGTTCCGACTATGAGTCGGAACCGACTCAACGGCACTTAACAGCAATCAGACTAGTGTAGCTGACAGAGTGAGTGAGGTCAGGTAGGGAAATGGATGTGAGAAGTATAGGAGTTGTTGTTATTGTTAAGTGCCGTCGAGTCGGTTCCGACCCATAGCGACCTTGTACAGGGTTTCCGAGGGTGTAAATCTTTATGGGAGTAGAAAGCCTCATCTTTCTCCCGCGGAGCGGCTGGTAGTTTCGAACCGCTGACCTTAAGGTTCGCAGCCCGATTTGTAACCACTACGCTACCAGAGCTCCTTAAGTATAGGAGTAGGGGCACACAAAAAAATACCCTTCCCCAAATGGTGAAGAATTCCATTAGACCATTAAGACATTAAGAATTAATCCCTTGGGGCCTAGAAAACATTCTAGTATATAATCATTTTTAAGTCAGATGCAAATGCCTCTGACAAAGATTATATTTTTAGATATGTCCGTTAATATCTTAGAAGAATTAGCTGAAAAGATGGCAAAAATCCAAGCTCTAGAAGAAGGTAAATGAGGGTAAGCAGGAAGGGGAGAAAAGAGCACAAGTAGTAGAGTGGGAAGTGGAGAGAGGAGTTGAACAAGGAGATGCAAATGCACTAAAGATAAGAGTTTCATTCATAAAGTTCATGGTGTCCATTCTCAACTCTCCGCCCCTCAATTTTTTTTTCCCTTCGGCTTCCTCATTTTATGCCTCATTTCTGATCTCTCTTAACAGAATAAACATGAAATTTCTGGACACAGATACAAGCATCCAAGCACACAATCACGACAAGTTCAAGAAAGATAATAGGTAGTCTGACTGTTTCTCTTTCTCCTTTTAGAGTTCTCTAGATGTGGCGCTATGGGTTAATGTGCTGGACTGCAAAGTCGGTTTGAACCACAAGGTCAGTGGTTCAAGCTTACCAGTTGCTCCTCAGAAACCCTATATAGGGTCGCTATTGGTCAGAACCGACTTGACGGCACTTAACAATAACAACAACTTCAGTTTGGGATCCTGATGTGGAGCTGTAGGATAAGCACTGGACTGCTAACAAAAGTTAGCAGTTCCAACCCTCCAGCCAGCCACCTCTCAGAAGCCCTATACAGGGTTTCCATGAGTAGGAACCTCAGTTTGCTTTCCCACCCCAACTAACATTCAGAGTGAAAATTACATTAGAAAAGTTTTAGAAAAGCAGATGCTAAAGAGAGCATTACAGGGGAGGGGTTAAAAAAAAAAAAAAAACCACACCTGGGAAAACAGAACAATAAATGCTAGTTGCTACACATTATGACCTAAATTAAATACAGAGGAAACTCTCAATGGAATTACAAGTGGGAGCTAGCTTGGGATTGTTGTTGTTAAGTGCTGTGGAGTAGGTTCCGTCTCATATCAATCTTGGAGAGGATTTCTGAGGTATTACATCTTCCTGGGAGCAAAAATCTTTGTCTTTCTCCCGCGAAGTAGCTGGTGGGCTCGAACCACAGACCTTGTGGTTTGAAATCTAGTGCTTATTGTATGGCTTGGGATTAGAGAGAGAGAGAAAGAGGGGGTGAAAAGCCTACCAAAACAAGAACCCACCCCCTTGAAACTTCTGAACATCCTAGGACTCATGATGAACAGGAAAGGGTAAAAACATTCACTGCCCTCTCTACCCAGAAGACAAGCTAAAATATTAATCAGGTTATTGAGTGGGACCAATCCTCTCTGATCAGGAGTCAAACTAGACTGTTAATCAGGTTACTGAGCAGAACCAATCCTCTGGTTTTCCTCCTGTCTTCAAACAGGTCCGCAACCTAAACCGCCCTTCCCCCCATTCTGACCCCATATAAGTCTGCACTGCCCTATAATCAGCTCTCAGAATCTGGTGAAGTTAGCTCCTCTGAGCCAGCCCCCTTAATAAAATCTGAAACTCTGCTTCACCTCTCCGAGTGTCCTCGAAGACGGATCAAGAGCTGCTGCGACACCCTCAGGCCCAGGGCTGCTGCATCACTCTTGGGCCCAGGGCTGCTGTGACACTCCCAGGCCCAGAGCTACTGAAACACTCTCAAATCTAAAACTGCTGTAACAATGAGGTTCAAAAATTTCACAAATATATCATAGGGAGCACTGCAGCTCTGTAGGATAGGCACTGGATTGTCAACCACAAAGTTGCGGTTCTAGTCACCTGAGAAAGATGAGGATTTCTGCGCTCTCAAAGATCTTTAAACCCTGGGAAAGCCTATATAGGGTGACTATGAGTCCAAACCTACTCAACAACACTTCACAATAACAAATAAATCATTTTCATTAAAAGTATTTACAAAATGATCAGCATCTTAAAGTTTAAATATTTCTTATCCTACTTTCCTAGGAATATATTATAGACATTGTTATTTACATGTGATGACCTGAAAAACCCTAATGCAACCAGTGAGCCTCTTATCCATGTCTCCTCTACCCTTGTTAAAACATTTCATATATTTCATTATTCTTGGAAGGCGCAGATCATGACCATAATTAAGGAAGTGTTCTTAAGAACCCATTCTTCTTGGATGTTGTTTATTAGTGCATAGCCAGCTGTGCTTGCAACTCCATGACATATTGTTGGCTTGTTTTCTTTCTTTGTTCATTTCCCCCCACCCCCTTGGGAATTTATTTTTAGCATCTATTGAAATTACAGAGTTCAGTGGAATTGAGTATAATAAATATAAACAGCTTTGACAGAAAAAAAAAAAAACAAGAAATTCAAGAAAAGGAACATATTGATTTATCTTTGTTGAAACAAGTATAAACCTAAGCTTCTAAGGAAAGAAAAATATTTCATGTAATTAGCCCTTGTAAAGTCTTAAAAATTCAGAGTCCATCTGTGGATTGACTTTTTCCAACTTGACTAAGAAATTAAATGGCTCCAGTCAGAATCAGTGTCTGTTAGGTGTTGTCAAGTCAGTTTTGACTCACAACAGCCCTACTATGTACAACAGAATAAAACACTGCCTGGTCTGGCATCATCCTCACAATAGTTATGTTTGAGCCCATTATTGTTTCCGCTGTGTCAATCCAACTCGTGGAGGTGGGAGGGGGTCTTACTGTTTTCTATTGATGCTCCACGTTACCAAATAAGATGCCCTATGTACAACAGAGGGAGTCCTGGTATGGCACTGTGGGCTAATGTGTCAGACTGCGAAGTCATTTGAACTGCAAGGTTGATGGTTCAAGCTTAACCAGCTGCTGCTTGGAAACCCTATACAGGATCACTATGGGTTGGAATCGACTCGACAGCACTTAACAACAAAACAGCATGCCCAACAGAATGAAACATTGCCCAATCCTGCATCAACCTCACAAGTTTGAGCCCATTGCCACTGCCACTGTGCTAATTAATCCATTCTGTGGGGGCTCTTCCTCTTTTTCTCTAACTCTTCTCTTTACCAATCATGATATCCTTCTCCAGGGACTGGTCCATCCTGATAATGTGTCTGAAGTTTAAGAGACCAAGTTTGGCCATCCTGGCTTCCAAGGAGCATTCTGGCCATACTTCTTCCAACACACACTGGTTTATTCTTTTTGGCAGTCCATGGTACGTGTAATATTCTCCTCCAATACCATAACTCAAATGCAACAACTTTTCTACCATATTTCTTATTCACTGTCCAAATTTCAAATGCAAATGTTATTGAAAATATCAGGTGCACCTTAGTCCTCAAACTGATATCTTTGCTCTTGAACACTTTAAAGAGGTCTTGTGCAGATTTGCCTAATGCAATACATGGTTTGATTTCTTGATTGCTGTTTCCATGAGTATTGATGGTGGATTCCATCAAAATGATGTCTTTGACAACTTCAAATTTTTCTCCATTTATATGGATATTGTTTATTAGAGTTTTGTTTTCTTTACATGGTATGGTATGGGTTCAACCCATACCAAAGGCTGTGGTCTTTGTCCTCTCCAAGGTCAGCAAGCACAGTTGTACTATCTGTACATCGTATATTGTTAATGAGTCTTCCTCCAATCCTGATGTCATGTTTGACTTCATATAATCCAGCTTCTCGGATTATTTGCTCAGCATACATACTGATACTGAATAAGTATGGTGAAAGAATACAATCCTGGCACACACCTTTCCTAATTTTAAACCTTTCAGTGTTCCCTTGTTCTGTTCAAACAACTACTAGTTGGCCGATGTACAGGTTCCTCATGAGCAAAATTAATTGTTCTGGAATACTCATTCTTTGCAATTTTGTCCATAGCTTGTTATGATCTACACAATAAGTAAAAAACAAACAAACAAACAAAAAACAAAAAACAGGTAAACATCTTTCTGGTATTCTCTGCTTTCAGCCAAGGTCCATCTGATGTCAGCAATGATATCCCTTATTCCACATCCAATTCTGAATCCAGTTTGAACCTCTGGAAGTTTTCTGTCAATGTATGCTTGCAGCCATTCTTGTGCTATCTTTAGCAAAATTTTACTTGTATGCGATATTAATGATATTCTCATATGATGTACTCATTCTGTTGGGTCACCTCTCTTTTGAATGGACACAAATATGGATCTCTTAGAGTGTGTTGACCAGGTAGTTGTCTTCCAAATTTCTTGACATAGATGAGTGAGTGCCTCCAGTGCTGCATCAATTTGTTGAAAGATTTCCATTTGTATTCTATCAATTCCCAGAGTTCTTGTTCTTTGCCAATGACTTCAGTGCACCTTGGACTTCTTCCTTCAGTATAACTGGCTCTTGATCATATGCTACCTCTTGAAATGGTTGAACATTGACAATTTCTTTTTGGTACATTGACTCTTTTTTTTGATGCTTTCTGCATCATTCAAAATGTTGACCTTAGAAACCTTCAATATTGCAAGTGGAGGTTTGAATTTTTACTTTAGCTCCATTGGCTTGAGAACTCCAGGTCTTTGCACATTTCATTATAATATTTGACTTTGTAGAAGAGACAAGTATCGCTATTGGTATTTTAAAGGAGCTGTCTGGCCATACTGGCCATACTTCTTCTAAAACAGATTGTTTCCTTCTGACAGTCTCTGATACTTACAATATTTTTTGCCATCGATTCTTCCTAATAAGCTCATCCTGTGCCCTCTGAGTACATTTATCAATATTGCTGTTGTTGTTAAGCGCTTTGGAGTCTGTTCCGACCCATAGCAATTCTATATAGGGTTTCTAATGAACAGCTAGTGAGTTCAAACTGCTGACCTTTCAGTTCAAATCTAGTTTGCAGTCCAGTGCTTATCCTACAGTGCCACACCAGGACTCTTCTATCAATATTGTTGTTGTTATTAAGTTCCATTGAGTTGGTTCCAACTCATAGTGACCGTGTATAAGGTTTCTGAGGAGTGGCTGGTGAGTTTGATCCACTGACCTTGTGGTTCAACTAACATTGTGGTCCAATGCTTATCCTATAATACCACACCAGGACTCCCGATTGCCAACATTGATTTTGCTGTTGTAAAGTTTTATGAAGTTGGTTCCGACACACAGCCACCTTAGATAGGATTTCCAAGGAACAGCTAGAGGGTTTTAACTGCAGACCTTATGATGTGCAATCCAATTCTGATCCTATAGCACCACATCAGGAATTCATTATCAATATTGTTGTTGTTGTTAAGTACCATGGAGTCAGTTCTGACTCATAGTGACCCTGCACAGGGTTTCCGAGGCTGTAAATCTTTACAGGAGCAGAAATCCTCATCTTTCTCAAGCAGAATGGCTGGTAGTTTTGAACTGCTGAACTTGAGGTTAGCAGCCCAATTCGTAACCACTGTGCTAACAGATATTGTTGTTGTTGTTGTCAGGTGCCATCAAGTTGGAACCGACTCATAGCGACCCCATGCACAGCAGAATGAAACAATGTCCGATCCTAGGCCAACCTAGGTATCTTATATGTATCTTGATTATATCAGGATTGTATCAAGATTGACATTGAAATTTAAAGAGACAGTATAGACATAAAACCAAACGGCCACCA
>NW_006408773.1:4004563-4006261 GCF_000296735.1 Chrysochloris asiatica
ACAATTAAGTGTTCCGAAATGCTCATACTTCACAATGTTGTCCATAGCTTGTCATGATCCACATAATCAAAAGCCTTTGCGTAGTCAATAAAGCATAGGTAAGCATCTTTCTGATATTCTCTGCTTTCAGAGGTAAATATCTTTCTGATATTTTCTGCCACCACTCATCTGTCTGTCATGCTGTGGTGGCTTGAGTTGCTGTGATTCTGAGGGCTATGCCACCAGTATTTTAAATAACCAGCAGGGTCACCCTTGGTGAACAGGTTTCAGATGAGCTTCCAGACAAACACAGATAAGGAAGAAAGAGTGACAAACTACTTCCAAATCGCTAGTCACTAAAAACCTTATGAATAGCAAAGAAACACCAGTTATTAGACCTTTGAAATTTAAAAAAAAAAAAAAAGCTGCCGTAGCCTTCTGAGCTGACCTCTCAACCTTGACTTTAACTGATCCCCTCGGAAGTCACTGTTTAGAATGTTTTTTTTTTTTTTTAACACACCCTAAAGATACTAAGACAAGTGTACTATTGATAAAGCATGTTTGCAGCTATTCACTGATCAAATATGTTTTTGTTTTTAGGTGTCATCAAATCGGTACTGACTCACTACCCAGTTTTACGCCAATCTCACAATCATTGCTACACTTGAGCACATTGTTGCTACCACTGTATCAACCCATATCATTGGAGTCTTTGCCTTTTGGCTGATGCTCCACTTTACCAAGCATGATGTCCTTCTCCAGGGACTCCTCCCTCCTGATGATATGTCCGAACTATGAGAGACGAAGTCTGGGCATCCGACTTGTGTATTCCCCTTGAGTCTTAGTCTTGGAAGGGGGTTTGCTCTGAGGGGCAAGATCACTTGCCTTGATGGCTCCCGGGTGAACAGCTTGCTTGTTTTTGTAGTATTCAAGCAGACTGCCATTATGTTTTGTTATTTTTCCTGTAGTTCTTTCTTTCACGAAGTATCTTCTATTCTTCTAGCCTCTCCAGGCTGGTCTCCTTGTTCTTTCAAGTGGAAATTTCCCACCTCAGAAGATTCTGGATGGGGTTCAGTATTCCACCTATGGTCTTATGCAATGCAAAGGCTCCGCAGGAAGCCTCTTTCACTGGGCAAGTTCTAACCCCCTTTAAGGTATTCTAATCAGTTATAGGCTGAAGACAGACTTACAAGATTTCTATTGTGATGTTTCTGGCTATTCCTTTCTCTCCCCCTCAAATGTTCATTTTAGAATGGTAGGAAAGGGAAACCAAGATTCAAAACACAGCCAAGAAAAACCCCAAACAAAAATGTCAGCATGACTGGCTACTACAAGAATAAGCAAGCTGTTCCCCAGGAAGACATCAAGTCTAACAATCAAGTGCCTTCAGGACAAACTCACCTCTAAGACTGAAACTCAAAAGGAATACACAAACAAGCATGTAAGTGTGCTGGCAACCACATTGGTCTACTGATGAGTGGAAGAGGCAGAAAGGCAGCAATGAAAAAACGGGCTGAGTTCAACCCCAACCCATTGAATCCCATTGACCAGAGATGAGAGACAGAAGAGAAAGGGCTGGCTGGTGCAGTGTGGTGAGACCTGAGGACACTTGAGCCCATGGACAAGGACTTAGCCACAGAGGGCTAGAGCTGAGAGTGAAGCATCCAGCTGATATGAAGTGAGGGGAGATGCACAAGAACACCCAAACTTGCATACAGC
>NW_006408773.1:4006945-4010370 GCF_000296735.1 Chrysochloris asiatica
CTGGTGGCCAGGAGCAGACTTGCAGAATGTGCCCTTTGGAGATGTAAATTATTACATATGCCTGAGTGGGGTGTTTTTGTTTTTGTTTTTGTTGTTTGTTTGATTTTAAAAAGCCAAAGTGGATAGAGAGAAATACTGTTAACTGATGGTGCATGGAGGGGATTGTAATCATTGTAATGAAGCAAGGTGTATGATTTGTTGAATGTAAAACTGATGATATGCCCTGTAAATTTTCACTAAATCCACAATAAAAACCTTAAATTAAAAAAAAAAAAACAAACTGACTGGATGACACACAACAAAAACAACAACAGTAATGTTTTTATAAGCCTTTCTGAGGGATGCATAGCTATGGTTGAAAGCCTCTGTAATTAGTCCCTGAAACCAGCCACTATAAGCCTCTCTACCCAATTATCCAACAGAAGTTCATTCCCCTCCTGCTAGGCCCTCCTTCTTTGATCTTAACCAAAGACTCACAGTTCAATTATATTATAATTTCTTTGTTTTGGGACTATATCTACTGTTATAACAAAGTAAGTACATGGGTGTTAATTATATTATCATCTATTATACTTTCCTTTATCTTTTTTATTACAAAATAAAAGATACAGACAAAAAAAAAAAAAAAAAAAAAAAAACACAGCCAAGCATCTTAACATTATTTCCCCTCTTTTACCCATTCAAACCATGTCTCAATACCTGTATCCCCGAGCCCTGTTGTTCCAAGGTTGTGTATACATCATTATTTAGCTCTGTCCCACTTAACCAATGCAAACCTGCCTAAATAGTCTCCCATCCGCTTTGTTCTTCCATTCTCCTCCCCCTTCTTGTATATTGCCCCCCCCCAAAAAAAACACCCAAGTTATCCTGTGTCTGTTCTCTACCCTGTCCTCCATCTTTCCTTCCCTCCCGTCACCTGGCGATCAGCAAATATATATATATATCCCCCCCTCCCTTTTAGGGTGGGTTCTTTTTCTTAATATTTTACGATAGTGGTCCATTTGCAACTGACTAATTTCACTCAGCATTATGTCCTCAAGGTTCATCCATTCCATTGGTTTTGTTATGATGCTACCCTTGTGGTTTCTTATGCATGTTATTTGTGTCTTCTCCCCCTTTTCTTTTGTTAGGGTTTGCCGATGGTTTGGCAATTAATCCTTTTGAAAGTGGTGTATTAAACCTCCCACTATCATTATTATCAGTCTCTTTCTTCAATTCTGTTAGGGATTTTCTGCAATTCTATTAGAGTTTTCTGTAATTTCAGGTTCTTTCATTGGGAACATAGATATTATGGTTTTGTCCTCTTGTTCAATTGATGCTTTCGCCATGAAATAATGCCTTCTTTTTCTCTTATGCTGGTCTTTGTCTTAAAGTTTGTTTTATCAGAGATTGATATTGCCACATCTGCTTTGTTTTTATTACTATTAGCTTGATATATTTTTCCAACCTTTAATTTTCATCTCTTTTTGTCTTTATGTGTAAGGGCTCTCTCTCTCTCTTTTTTCTAATGTTTTATTGTGAATTATGTGATAGTTTACATGGGAGAACATTAGTTTTACATTCATTCTATCGTATATTGGTTCATTTCCATGGTTACAATCCCCTCCATGCAACATCAAACAACCTGCAAGCCTTCCCCCAGTCACAGCCCCTCTCCCTCTCTGGGTCTAGAATCCCCAGCCACTCCATCTCTCCACATAATCATCTCTGCCTCCATCTCTGGCATCACTGCTTCTCTGGGTAGCACACTCCACTCTTCTCCCTTGATGGTCCCTGGGACCTCCACTCCTGGACTGCAAAGTCAAATCACACCCCTCCTTTTGCTACAAAATGTCTACTGTTACATTTACAACTCTCAAAGTCAGTTCTGATAACAATTATTCACTATTGTACCACAAGAGACCTATCACCATCTCCTTTTATCAGCCTCCCTAGACAGATTGGATACTACTCAGTGGAGATTCCACCTTCCTCCACGCTCTCTGGATCTAGGCTCCCTCTTGAAAGCTTGTAAGCCAGTCACTTCTTGCCTTTGTAGCCCCCTCCCCACCACATATTGGGTAGCCAATGTCCAAGTTGCCCATCCTTGTCTACTCTATGTATGAAGGGGGTAGGAATGATCCTTGCTGTAAAGATTTGTTCCCTCTTTTGAGCTACTGCATCCATAGGTGTAGGTCAAGTTCATCAAATTGTATCAGGTTACTCTTTTTTCCCTCTTCTTCTTCTAGTTGAACTCTGATCATCCAGTCTTTGAAGCCAGGTCAAGTGGGTATTATTTGCAAGTGTGGGTATTCTTATGCACAGGTGTGTCTCTTGTAAATAGCATATTGAAAGATCCTGTTTTCTTCTACATTCTGCTATCCTTTGTCTCTTGACTGGTGCATTTAATTCATTGAAATTCAGTTTAATTATGAATGTTGTTAAGTGCCGTCGAGTTGGTTCTGACCCATAGCAACCCCGTATAGGGTTTCCAAGGAGCTGCTGGTGAGGTTGAACCAGCGAACTCGCAGTTCAAACGACTTTGCAGTCTGACACATAAGCCCACATCACCACACCAGTGATTATGAATAGGTGTGGATTAATTGTTTCATTTTGCTGTTTAGTTTCTTTGTTCTGCATGCTTTCCTGTGCTGAGGTAATTTTTTTTCTGTGCTTTTTTCTTGTAAATTTCTTCATAGTTTTAGTATTTCCAAAATCTGATTGAATTTTCCTTTTCTTTATTTGATGTGAAGATGTACTATGTTTCTTTAAGTTTATGCTGTACTTTATTGATTTCTGCCTCATTTTAAAACAGCCTGTTTTATCCTGAAATCTACCTGACCTTCTTACCACCTGGATCTCTGTAATTATATTTTCCCCTTCTTTCACTTTGTAGTTATTCTGATAATATACTGACATACCAGGTCCCCTATTTTCAGTCTTGTAGTTTTGTTATTCTCTGAACTGTTCCATTTCTGGACTGAGTTTTAGGTGGTTTTGCCACATATATCAATCTCTGGTTGTTGTATGCTCTTGTTTATTCTTAGTCCAAAGACCTCCCTTTAGCATGTTTGTTTTTTTTTTAATTTAAGGTTTTTATTGTGGATTGAGTGAAAGCTTACAGAGCATACCATCAGTTTTACATTCAACAAATCATACACCTTGTTTCATTACACTGACTACAATCCCCACCATGTACCATCAGTTAACAGTATTTCTCTCTATCCACTTTAGCTTTTTAAAAAACACACAAACAAAAACAAACACTCAGGCATATATAATAATTTACATCTCCAAAGGGCACATTCTGTAAGTCGGCTCCTGGCCATCAGCTCTTAATCCTTCTCTTCTTAGTCCATGAATCTAGAGTCCTCAGGCGCTACCTCTCTCAATGCCCCCATCTCTGCCTCCATCTCTGGCGCTGCTGCTTCTCTGATTAAGGTCCC
>NW_006408773.1:4012106-4055739 GCF_000296735.1 Chrysochloris asiatica
TTTGCCTCAGTCACTTTATCTCATTTCTGGACATGTGCAGATATGGTCATCTGCTTCTGTTTTGGGGGCATCTTCAGGAGTTATCTGTGGCCTTAATACTTAGATGGGTATGTATTTTGGTATTTTTTATGCTTTCTGAATGCCTCCAGGTAGATGTGATCAGGCTTCCCTTTTCACTCTGTATCTTGAGAAATTTCGAGATGCCACTGTTGGTCGTTTTGACGTAATGTAGGATTTAATTTTCAGCTTATTTCCTTTTTTGTGTGCTTGTCCAGCTCCACAATCCCCATGCAGGCCTTTTTTCTAGTTGTAAACAGTTCAGGGCCAGCTGTGGCTGTTTGTTTTTAATTGGAAACTGTCTCTTTAAATTTCAAGGAGATCTGTGCACATGCATGGTAGAACCCTCCAAGGGTGGGGCTGGGGTGGCCATTAGCTCAGACACCCCTGTAGTCATCGGAATGGAGGTGCGCAGACAGCAAGGGACCAATGAACAGCTACCAAAAGAAAAGAATGTCCACACCTTTATCTCTGCGGTTCTGCCAGGCGTCTGTGACCGCTCCAATCCTTCCCCCTCTTGGTCTCACCCAAGATGGCGGCTCCTGGAGCAGCTGAGCGTCCCGGACTAGAAAGCAATGGATTTCTTGCTTCTGCCACAAATTCCCCCAGCTGTAAGCCTTCCAACCTTCTAAATATTCCTTTATATGTGGTTCAGCGTTCTGGGACCATCCCCTGAGCCTCCTTGGTCAGGTATTCTGTGTTGTTGCTGGCAGAGCTCTTTACAACACTTCCACCCAATCCGCCATCTTGTTTGTTCTCTCCCTTTAGCATGTTTTGATGTGCTAGCTTGTCTGTTAAAAAATCCTTGAATTTCTGTTTATATTGAAGTGTTCTAATTTTGCCATCATATTTGATGGACACCTTTGCAAAATATGATTGTTTAGAAGTTTTTTTTTTTTTTCTTTTGGAGTTTTGTATTTGTCTTCTTGCCTACATGGTTTCTAAGGAGAAATCAGAAATTAATCATATTGGTTTTCCTTTATAGGTAACATTTCTTATTTCCCTAGTTGCTTTCAAGATTCCTTGTCTTTGATTTTGTTTCTTGGACATTTTCAATAATTAGATGTATTTTCAATTATTAAATGAATGTAAGTTGCTGTATTATTGTTTACTGAGTGTCTCCTGGTGAAGGTGATCTGGAGGTAGGCTTCCCTTTTCACATCTCTTATTATGCAACTAAGGAGCTCTGGTAGCGTAGTGGATATGAATCAGGCTGTGAACCGCAAGGTCAGCAGTTCGAAACTACCAGCTGTTCTGCTGGAGAAAGATGAGGCTTTCTGCTCCTGTAAATATTTATAGCCTCGGAAACCCTGTTCAGGGTGACTATGGGTCAGAACCGACTTAACAGCACTTAACAACAACAACAATTATGCTACTGCAAGCAATCTTAGCAAGTTTTGGCTATCTATATAATGCATAGCATCTGGTATTGGCTCCTGTCCAGATGGTGGCATATTATAGGGTATGCTTATAGATTGGCTATATGGTCACAATTGCTGTCTCTTCTTGGGTAACATAGGGAGATAAATCTCCCACCCCAAGGAAAAATGTAGGACCAAAAAGACAAAACACAGAAACAGAAACAAAACCTTAGCAAACTAGTCCAGTAGCTTTTGCTGAACAGATCAGTGTGCATGCATAGTAGACTCTTCCAGAGGTGGGTGAGGTGTCCATTTGCTCTGGCACCCCCTCTAGTCACTGTCATTGAGGTGCGCAGACAGAGAATGAGAAATTAATGGAAGAAAGATTGTTCACTGTTTTATCTTTGATAATCGGTCAGGTGTCTGTGTGTCCATAGTGTCCTCTCAAAATGACTCTGCCTTTCTTCCTTTAGTGTGTTTTTAACAGGTATTGGCTTTACATACTGTTCTTGTATATAGTAGCTGGTGTTGACTTTTACCTTTTATGTTGGGTTTAACAGGGCTCAAATATGGCTTGACTGTATGGCCAGAGCTGCTGTCCCTTGTTAGGTAAGGCAGGGATTAAAAACTCCCATCCAAGCATGAAAGCCAAATTCAGGGCTAAATCCCAAAGTCAGATGTCATAAAAACCCACCTGAGGATTAGCCTCTGGAGCCGATTGGGACTTTCAGCTACTTCCTCTTTGTACCATAGGAAAATTGTTCCCTCTGGGTGCAACGCTGGACCCTTTTGGGGGTGCACTCCCACTGGTGTGAAGACACCTGGGCTGGGCAGAGAAGGTATGACAGGGAAGAACACAAAAGCGGAAGGAAAAAAAACGTTCAAACCTCTTTATCCGTAAGTTGCTATGCGGTTGTCCACTGTAGCAGGCTGGCTGCGACCCCGCCCTCTGATATCCGCTAGGACTGCTGGCCAATGGTAGTGTCCCTTTAGAGTTCTCTGCCAGTAGGACCCCGAAACTATTTCCCCTTACTTTATATTAAATTTAAAGCTCCAGGACTGTCCCAGCAAAGCGTTTTTCCTGGTTTTTCCATGCCTCCACCAAAGAGACTTTGCTGAGTCCCTCTGCTTATCCTGTCCGCAAACCAGAAGTCTTTAATTTTGGAAAGTTTGATTATGTCTTGGTGATTTTCTCTTGAGGTCTATCCTTCCCTTGGTTCATTAAACTTCTTGAACCAAGATGTTAGGGAAATTTTCTACCAGAAGCTCTTTGACTATCTTTTTGGTGGTTTTGTCTCTTTCTGTTCTGGAATTCCAATTACACACAAGCTAATCCTTTTCATGTTGTCCCACATGACAAATCAGTGTAGTATTTTAATGCCTTTGAATCATTTACTCTTTTTTAGTGGTTGCCATGAAAATTAAAATTAACACTTTATCTCATAAAGCTGATGTTCTCCCAAATCACTCAGTTCACAATAAAAAAAAAAAATTAAAAATAAAGATTGCAGGCAAGAAAAAAATTAACACCTTATCTTAAAAGCATTATAATTCAGATGAGTACAAACATAATTCAATTACTATAGGAAATTTCGTTTCAATATAGCTCTATTACCTTCTTCAATGTTCTAGTCCTGTCCTCGTTTTTTTAAAACTACTATCATACATGATATTCCTAACTTTTATGATTATTGCTTACGGTAGTTGTCATTTAAATCAGTCAGAAGGAATTAGAAACAAAAACGCAATTATATTGATTTTATACTTGCCTATGCATTTTTATTATGCTCTCGAGTTCCTCAGAGATTCTTGCCTATGCATTTTTATTATGATCTCTAGTTCCTCAGAGATTCAAGTCACTGTCTACAGTCACTTCATTACAGGTTAAAGGACTCCCTTTAGTATTTATTGTAGGGAAGGCCCACTCCTGATGAATTTTCTGTTTGTTCAATCTGGTAATACCTTAATTTCTCTTTCATTTTTCAAGAACAGTTTTGCTTAGGTACAGAATTCTAGGTTGACTGTCTTTTTCCTTCAGCAATTTGAAAAGGCATCCTCTGGCATCCATGTTTTCCAATGGCATTTTTCCCTTGTTGATTGCAAGATACTGTATTTGTCTTTTGATAGTTTGAGTATGATTTATCTAGGTGTTGATATCTTTTTGAGTTTATCCTAGTTGGAGTTTTAAGAAGGTCTTAGATTTGTAGGTTACTACTTTTTAATCAATTTGTGAAGTTTTCAACTACTGTTTCTTCAAATATTCTATCCTTTCCTTCTGGGACCCCAATTATTTGTTAGTTTATCTGATGGTGTGCCACAAGTTTCTGAGACTGTTCATTTTTCTTTCTTCATGTTTACTATTTCTTTTGCAAGCTCAAAATCTGCTATTGAATGCTAGTGAATTGTATTTGTCCAACGGAATGGTTTTCTTGTATTTAAAATAATTCCCATCTCTTACTGATAACCCCCATCAGGTGAGACATCATTCTCATGCTTTCCTTTAGTTCTTGGAATATAATTTCCTTATGTTACATAATTTGTAACATAATTTGTTACATAATTTGTAAATTATTATATTTGCTTATTTAACGTTTTTGCCCAGTATATCAAACACCTGAGTTTTATCTAAGCGTTCTTATTTTGTTTCTGTGTATGGGCCGTACTTTGAAACTCTTTTGTGTCTTAATTATTGGTTGAAAACTGGACATTTCAATTAATACAATGTATCAACTCTGAAATTCAGACCCCCACCCATGGTTTCTTGTTACTTTGGTTTTGCTGCTGTCTGTTTAGTGTTTGTTTAGTTACTTTCAGATTAATTTTTAAAGTCAATATACTTTGCTGTGTGCAGCCACTAAAGTCTCTATTGAGAAAGTGTATTGTGTGTGTGAGTGGGGGCACACTCTGGCAGTTTACAACTTTGCCATAAACTTTACTTCCTGATTGGACAGAGCTTCAAGGTCAGCCAGAGATAAGATATTTGGGTCTTCTCATGTCTTTCTTGGGCATGTGCATGATTTGAACATGTGCATGGCTGTCTACATCATCCAGAGTATGTTGGGCTCTTCACAGATGTCTAAGTTCATCTCATTCCCCTGCTTTTGCTTTTAACTCTTTGACCTGCCTCTTGTACAGCTGGTAGTTTCGAACTGCTGACCTTAAGGTTCGTAGTATGGGTTATATATGAGGGGTTTTCAAAATGTTTGTGGGGAAATTCCATTATTTTTAAATTCCACTTTAATACAAACTTTTTGAAGCGTCCTCATGCAATGTTGCAGCATGTAATTTGCTGAAATTAGCGTATCTGTTAAGTTTGTATGTGATATTTCCAAACCCAAGGACAAAGAATGGATTTACAAAGATACTGAAAATAAAAGATAGTAAATAAAACTAAGTAAGTAAGGTATTCGAATTAAATGAGGACCAACTTATGTCAGAGTAACCAGGACAGAAGAGTGTTGTAAGTCTGGGACTACCTGTATTTATACTTGTAAAGAGCTACTGAAAGCTTAGAAAGCAGAATTCTTAAAACACGACATTGCTGTATGGTCTAGCACATGAATTGTGAATCCTTAGAAGGTGATGATGTTTGTCTTACTCACCAATGCATAGCTGATGCCTAGGGCACTTTTTTTTAATGTTTTATTGTGAATTATATGATAGTTTATATGAGAGAACTTTAGTTTTACATTCATTCTATCGTATATCGTTTCATTGCCATGGTTCTAACCCCCTCCATGCATCATCAACCGACCAAAAGGTATACCCTACAAACCCACCCCCTACTCTCCCCCCCTCTCCCCCCAGTCTTCAGCACACAGTCCCTCTCCCTCTCTGGATCCAAAGTCCCCAGCCGCTTCATCACTCCACGTCATCGTCTCTGCCTCTATCTCGGGCCTCGCTGCTTCTCTGGGTAGGGTCCTGCTCTCGGCTCTTCTCCGTTGATGGTCCTAGAGACCTCGGCTCCTAGACTGGAGAGTTAATCACTCCCTTCCTTGCTATAAAATGTCTACCTTTGCATTTCCAACCCTCACAATCAGTCCTGACAACAATTATTCACTATTGTATCACAAGTGACCCATCTGCATTTCATCAGCTCCGCCTAGACAGATTGGATAGTACTCACTGGAGATTCTGCCTTCCTTCATGCCCCTTGGCTCTAGGTCCCCTCTTAAAAGCTTATAAGCCAGTCACTTCTTACTATGGCACATTTTTTTAAATTTAATTTTAATGTGAATTGAGTGAAGGTTTACAGACCAGATCATCAGTCCCACATTCAACAAATCATACTTTATGACATTCCAATTATTACACTCCCATCCAGCCATGTACCATCAGTTAACAGTATTCACCTCTATTCACTGTAACTCTTGCATTCCTCCCTGTGTCTCTCACTACTTTCGTATTTTCTGTGTAGGGCACAATGCTCAGGACAAAAGATGTACTCAATATTTTCTGAATGATTTACAGTTCTTGTTTGATATATGGCATGTTGTTGTTGTTGTTGTTTGCCATAAAGTCGGTTCTGACTCATAGCGACCCTACACAGGGTTTCCAAGGCTGTAAATCTTTACAGGAGCAGACTGCTTCATCTTTCTCCCACGGAACCGCTGGTAGTTTAGAACTGCTGACCTTGTGGCTCACAGCCCGATACGTAACCACTGCGCTACCAGAGCTCCTTATATATATGCCATGTTGTTGTTGTTGTTAAGTGCCGTCGAGTCGGTTCCGACCCATAGCGACCCTGTACAGGGTTCCCAAGGGTGTAAATCTTTAAGGGAGTAGAAAGCCTCATCTTTCTCCTGCGGAGCGGCTGGTAGTTTCAAACCGCTGACCTTAAGGTTCGCAGCCCGATTCGTAACCACTATGCTACCAGAGCTCCATAGTGCATGTCAATTATTTCAATTATACAATTTCATCACATTCCTCAATAGAGGAAATTATAATATTCATAATTAAAACCTAATTATTTACACATGGCCTAATATTCTGTGTAGGTATGCACAGAAAACAAACAGGAAGTCCACGGGTTATGAACGAGATCTGTTGCTAAACTCTGTCTTTAAGCATCTGGCAGGGCTTTGAAAGGGTTCTGCCCAGTTCAGTTATGGCCAAGGAAGCATCACTGGAATAGACCCAAATTTTTAAAGTTATGATGAGCCAGAAAAATAGTCTAAACAGGAAAAATTATTATACATGGAAGCTCTGCTAGAAACTTAATTTCCCTCTTACAGAAGAATAGCAGCATACACATCGTACAGCAACCACATCTATTGCCTTCAGATGTTGAACACAGTTCAAAGCAGCCTTACCTTACTCAAATATGGTGGCACCCTGCTCAAACTTGGGAGCCAACTGCATCACTCTAAATGTATTTATTGTTCTGCATCCTGCCAACGATTAAATCTTATGCATCAGACTCCTGAAAGGACTCACAATGATTCTTTCATATCTACTTTTCTAGGGCATCAACCCATAATTTTTCCTATTCCAGGTACAATGCTGAATTTGTCAAATGGTAAAACTTCGGGTCTGTTCCTATTTCACTTCATTAACCGTGACAGAACCAGTTTAAGGGCAAGTAGGAGTTATCCAATTCAAGTCAGATTCAGAAGAGGATGTGGAACTGGGGATATCATTGCTGATATCAGATGAATCTTGGCTGAAAGCAGAGAATACCAGAAAGATATTTACTTGTGTTTTGTTGAACTATGCATAGGTTTCTGACTATGTGGATCATAACAAACTATGGATAACATTGTGAAGAATGGAAATTCCAGAACACTTAATTGTGCTCGTGAAGATCCTGTGCATGGAACAAGAGGCAGTCATTCTAACAAGGGGATACAGAATGGTTTAAAATCAGAAAAAGGTGGATGCCAGGTCGTATCCTTTCATCATACTTATCCAGTCTGTATGCTGAGCAAATAATCTGAGAAGATGGACTTCATGAAGAACAATGCACCAGGATAATAGCAAGACTAATTAACAATGTACAATATGATGACGGCCCAACCTTGCTTGCTGAAAATGAAAAGGACTTAAGCACTTACTGATGAAGATGAAAGACTATAGCCTTCACTATGGATTACATCTCAATGTAAACAAAACAAAATTCCTTACAATTGAACCCACGAACAACATGATGATTAATTGAGAAAAGATTGAAGCTGTCAAGGATTTCATTTTTACTTGGATCCACAATCAACGCTCATGGAAATAGCGGTCAAGAAATCAAATGACATATTCTCTGGGAAAATCTACTTCAAAAGACCTTTTTTAAGTGTTAAAGAGCAAATATGTCAATTTGCAGACTAAGGTGCACCTTACCTAGGCCATGGTATTTTCAATACCCTCATATGCATGTGAAAGCTGGACACTGAATAAAGAAAATTGGAGAAGAACTGATGCCTCTGAATTACGGTGTTGGTGAAGAATAATGACTGCCAAAAGAACAAACAAATCTATCTTGGAAAAAGTACAGTCAGAATGTTCCTTTAAAGTAAGGATGACGAGATTCGTCTCATGTATTATGTTTTGCACATGTTATTAGGAGGGACTAGTCCTTTGGAAAGGACATCATGTTTGGTAAAGTAAATGGTTAGTGAAAAAGAAGATCCTCAATGAAATGGACTGACACAATGGGTACAACAATAGGCACAAACATAGGAAAGACTGTGAGGATGGTATAGGACCAGGCAGTGTTTCATTCTGTTGTACATAGGAGTGTTATGAGTTGGAACAGACTAGATGGCACCTAATAACAACAACATGCTCAGAGATTGGATTGTGTTTTAAAATGCAAGAATAGGAAAGTTTATACATTAATAATCAGATGGCTTTCAATGCTTACCAATTTGCCTTCAGTTAATATATGAATATTTCCAAATTATTCTAATGCATTGTACTTTATCAAAGAGAACCCAGTACTTGGGAATGTTCTGGACTCTGGAATAGGTACTCTAAAACCATCTGAGGCAGAATATCAAAATTGTGGCTTTACTGAACTGGAGAATAAGCTTAGTACAATCATCTAAAGACATTGCAAATTTTTAAAAATAAACTTATAGTAGTTTTCAAACAACTTAATCTATATATTTCCTTTACTTATGTTTTTAAATCTGAGACTTCAGATTTAAATGGAGCAATTTTATCTTATTAACACTTACCTGAATGACTTTGTATTTTTAGAATGTATTACAATTATGAGTATATTGGTAGTTACTTAAATAAATTATGTTAACTTTATAAAACTTTGAAATACTTGAGAATTAATTAGTAAAATCTTTAGCAAGTAGTTTAAGGTCAATTACGTACTTGCAAAAATTAATCACAATATGACCTATGCTACCCTTTATTTGGAGTCCTGGTGTGGTACTGCAGATTAATGCGCTGGACTGCAAGGTCAGTTTGAACTGCAAGGTCGGTGGTGGTTCAAGCTCACCAGCTGCTCCCTGGAAATCCTATACAGAGTTGCTATGAGTCAGAAACAACCAGACGGCACTTAATATTAACAACAACACCCTTTATTTTGTGTAAGGTTTAGCTTACATTTATCTTATTTAAAGACTTTGTCTTATATGGAAATGATATCATTTTGTGACATCTAGAAAATTACTTGGTTTCATAGGAAGCATTATATACTGAAAATAACATAGTGTACTGGGAATTGTGTTTAAAGTGACTTACTTCGAATATTACCTGGAAGTTAGACTATTTTTCCACACTACTGAATAAAAAGACATAGGCTATCATATACTGAGAAAAGAAAACGGATGTTGTGAAGTTGACAGAGGAATTAGAGATGGAACAAAGAAACCACAGACATTGTTTTTGTGTTGTTGTTCAATTTTATCCACAGTTTCCTTCGGTAATATACACTTAATGTTCCATTTATTTTTAAATGCATCAGAAAATCAATCATGATAGATCTGTGACCAATACAAACATTTCTGAATTCTTTAAAAAATTCAGTTAGAAAAGTCATTAAACTAGCATTCTGTAAAGATAATTATTAAACAAACGATAATGCATTTTTGCTCCTTATTTCAATTCTAACATACATATCCAACATCACTTATTCTTTCTTGTGCCATACAGTAATAAAATTTAACAAATGTAGCTATTTATTGTACTTTTAGGACCTAATAAAATATTAGTTTGATTATTCAACCCTCATCAAAAAACAAATCCAATTGAATTATTAATAACCATTCTTAATTCAATAACTGATGAAGTAAATATATAATAATCATAAAAAGAAAAAACATTTAGAATGATTTTTACACTTAAAAACAGTTAAAAGAACTATATAGTGTGATAATGCCAGAGATTATGGTGGGAAACTGCCTTCAAGGTGATATGGTGGTATAGATTTAGTAGACATCAATGGCATGCACCTCAGATGAACCCATCTTAAATGAAAACCTGATTCACTTTAAAGAATGCCACAAGAAAGATCTGGTGTGTTTTCTCTTTGAATAACTAAATGATAAATAAGTGAAATGCAGTAAGGAAATAGCCTGCAAATTCATTAATATTTCAGTGAGATGAAACAAGAAAATATTTGTAAAAATATTTAACATCTAGATTGACTAATAAGAGAAATTTCTACACTATGGTAACTATGCCATTGGAGTGTATGGCTATGATAGTTTTAATGGTCACTGGTATTTGTAATATTGTCAAGAGTCAAGAGTCTACACTAAAAACTAATTAAAGTATTTCATTGTTATTTCTTACCTGTATTACCCAGGTATCCACATGAAATATTGATTATGTCACTGAGGTTTTCTCAGCTCCAACTTAAAAATGACCAATTAATTCAAAACATTTTAGGTGATAAATTACTAGTAATTTAGTTTTTAAAACTTACAGTCTGAAGAAAGTTTAATTCTCTAGAAACTCCAATTTGATTTTGGGGAATAAAAAGAATATACCTGGATTCTATAGCCAAAATTCAATTCAATGGCTTCATGCCAATTAATCAAAAAAAAGAATTCCTAAACCCTTACTTTACCATTTGGCACACTAGTTTTTTACCTTTGATATATATACCCTTTGAAATACTCAGGCCAACAATTTTAACAAGTTGCATCCATAATTAAGAGGTAATAAGTGCAAATAATCACATATTTAAGATAGGATACTTGCTTGGCTACTACAAAAGTATTAAGGTTATTCTATAGGAAACCGAGTTATTCATGTACAATAACGTTTTTGAAAATTTCCAGTACTACTACGTCTAAATTAACAAGGACTTTACCTAACATAATGTAGTTATGAATACATTTAAAGTACGGTCTGTGGCTGATTCAAATTAAGTAAATTAAGAATTGTGAGATTGACAGAATCCACAAAAGGCGGAAATTGAAATAAACATCTATTCCTAAACTGCTGCTTGATAAATGTAGCTAAAAAACAGGACTGATACAATATTCCTTAAAGTCAACATAGAAATCCAAACTTTGGCAGTGTTATCAAAATGTCCTTGATAATTAATACTTCACTAGTTCTCAAAAAACTTACTGTTTTGTGTAAGGTTTTCCATACAGAAATAAAATACTCTTCAAATAATACATTTTAAAAGAAGATTAAATTTTGCAAAATTAAATAGCATAAATAAAGCATATTAACATTGTATTGTTGACAACACTAAATAACCAGTTTAAGAAAAATTGCAATGGACTAAATTTTTAAAAATCATAAATGTTATAATGTGAGACATATTGAAATCCTCACATAATACTGACCATATAAAGTCTACTAAAATATTTAAAAGTTCCATTGACTCTATTCATACATAAAAAGAAATCGCAAAAATGTTTAAGACTATATTAGAGTCATCAATTACACAGGCACTTCACATGTAAACAATCTACAGTACAACTGAAAAGATTTTGGCACCAACCTATAATACTAAAGGAATTTAATATAAAGCCAGATTTCTGATTTATTTTTCTAGAAAGCTAAGAACAAAGATTGAAGAAATTTTGTCTAAACTATGTGTGTATTAAAGAATTCAAATCAGTAAAAAAGGTATTACCTTCTCCAGACATTTACTAGTATGTCATGATGTAAAAAATTAACCAAATGTGATCATTTAAATGAAACCCTTTTTAAATTTAGTTATGATTCTGTTTAAAAAAAAACACAAGGTTACTAACCGACTCAGGAAAAAGAGAATGTGAATGTATCAAAAACTCTTATTAATTCACTCCAATCTCCCTCCTAAAAAAGAGTTTGGAAATTCAAAGTTTAATTTTTATGTTTCACATATAATTTTTTTAAAGCCTAAAACTTGATCTAATTAAATTACTTCCGATTGGACATTCTAATTCTTGAAGTTAAGATGTTTGAAATTATTTCAAATAAAAGAAACTGTACAGGTATGATTTGAAAATGTTATATCAAGCCGTAGATAGCTGAGATGCCTTGGTTGTAGGCAATTCAAGAAGAGCCTGAACTGTGACACCAACTTTGACAAGACCTCGTTCTTCCAAAATATGATGAGGTAAACAGAGTCTTTCCTGAAAAATAAAACAAAACAAAAATGATGTTTGAGCATTCATTTTTTTAATTGAAAAGTAAAATCTAAATTCTGCAAAAGTCCAGGTCAGAATTAATAGGCCATAATCAGATTTTAAAACTATGCTCTCTGTAAAACTTCCGGTAAAAATGATATAATTCTACATTTTCTTTTCTAAACATCGTAATTTAAAATGTGTTTAGACTCTTAGATTATGTTAAGTAAAAGATTATAAAGACTGGCCTTGTCTGAAATATCACTTTTAATACTCTTCTCACTTTACACCTGACTAACCAAGGGCTGAGTATGTAGAAAAAAATGGAGCGCTCCTATATTATTAGTAGAAATAGAAACTTGCACAACAGTTCATAAAACAGTTTTGTTCTTTTTTAAAAAAGTTAGTCAGCGATGCAAGGATGGTTCGATATTAGAAAAACAATCCATGTAATCTACCACATAAATCAAACAAAGGAAAAGAACCACAGCATCATATCAGTTGATGCAGAAGAGGCATTTGACAAAATCCAACATTCATTCCTGATAAAAACACTCAACAAAGTTTGAATTGAAGGGAAATCCAATGTAATAAAGAGCATATATACAAGTCCCACAGCCAACATTATCCTCAATGGAAAGAAACTTTGTGAACATGAACCAGACAATGATGTCCTTAATTACCATTCCTATTCAATATTGTGTTCGAAGTCTTTGTTGTTGTTAAGTGCCATTAAGTAGGTACCGACTCAGCAACCCTATGCACAACAGAACAGAACAGTGCCCAACCCTGGGCCAACCTCACAATCGTTGCCATGTTTCAGCCCATTGATGCTACGTTTGAGCCCACTGTGCCAATCCATCTCTTTGGGGTTCTTCCTCTTTTTCTCCAACCCTCCTCTTTACCAGGGCAAGAAAGGGAAAATAAAGGCATCCATATTGGCAAAGATGTAAAACTCTGAAAAGGCAATCAGGAAAACAATACCTAGGCACCCCAAAGATGAAATACTTCGAAATAAATCTAGCCAGAGAAACAAAAGACATAATAATAATAATAATAATAATAAACCTACAGACCACTACAGGAAACCAACGAGACTTACTAAAATCGAAGGATGCACCATGTCCATGGATAGGAAAACATGGGAAAATGCCGCTACTACCCAAAGCAATCTACAGATACAGTGCAGTCCCAATCTAGATTCCAACAATATTCTTTAAAGAGATGGAAAAAATGATCACTAACTTTATATGGAAAGGAAAGAAACCTTGGATAAGCACAGCACTATTTAAGAAGAACAAAACTGGAGATCTCTCACTTCCTTATCTCAAAATTTACTACACAGTCACAGTGGTCAAAGCAGTCAGTGAACTCATCTACATACAGTCAGTTGATGAAATCCATTTGCAAAAAAATGAAACAAGACCCATATCTTACAGGACATACAAAAATGAACTCAATAGGGACTGAAGACCTAAAAGTAAAATTTAAAACTATAAAGATCATCAATGCAAAAATAGAGACAAACTTAGGGGTTCCAATACATGGCATAAATTCACTGTCAAACATAACTAAAAACACAAACAGTTGAAGACAAAATAGATGACTAGGGCATACTAAAAATTAGACACTTGTGTACAACAAAAGATTTCACCAAAAGAATAAATAGGGAGCCCACAGACTGGGAAAAAAATTTTTTTGCAATGAAATCTCAGACGATGGCCTAATCGCCAAAATTTATAGAAAACTACACCTCTACAAGAAAAAAAGACATACCAATTGAAAATAAGAAGTTAAAGATATGCCTACTATACTTACCCAAGATTAAAGAAACCATATAGCCAATACAAAGGTTTGTACATAAATGTTCTTAGCAACTTTATTGGTAGCAGTCCCCAGTAATGAAGTCAGGTTAATGGACTAAGAAAGTGGTATATACTTAAGGAATACTCTATGTATGTATACAACAATGGCTCTTGAAATAATCATGCCGAATAAAAGAAGCCACAAAAAGCTATATGTACTGTATGGTTCTATTTATATAAAATCCTAGAAAATGCAAACTAATTTAGAATGACAGAAAGAAGATTAGTGTTTGCCTAGGGAAGCAACATGATGAAACTTTTAGGGGCAATGGACATGTTCACTCTCTGGCTGTGGTAATAATTTCACAGTGCATACATATTTCCAAACATGTAACAGTGTGCACTGCATGTACACTTTATTATATGTCAATTGTATCTCAATGAAACTGTCATAAAAGAAAAAATATGTAAATGGAACAAAATAATTCAGTAAGAAAAACTAAATAACTGTTACCATTTCTGAATTCTGGAAAACAACTAAATTCATAAAACAAAAATGGCAACACAGGAAAATGTACAGAAAACAATAATAGCAAACAACAACAACAACAACAACTACCTTCCTTATTCTTCTATTTTCAAAGAGATAAAGACTATAAAAATATAAAATTAGAATTTTTAAATCATATTGTCAAGCATGTTGTCATGTGCCATCCAATCAATTGTGACTCACAGAGATCCATAGCAACTCCGGAAGCAGCTAGTGGGGTCAAACAGCCAACCTTTCAGTTGTCAGCTAAGCGCTTAACCATTAAACCACCAGGGCTCTACTTGTAAAGCATAAAGAGGTAATTAGAGAACAGCACATAGTTTCCAAAATTATATATTAATTTATCTGATTCTCAAGGCAATAAATTATATTTATTCACCACGGAAAGAGGTGAAAGTGGAATCTACAACTCATTGGGATCTTCTAACAGTGCCCTGCTTTCTCAATAGTTAGTCATATTAAGGTTAGGTCTACAGTGATTTCAAAAAGAGCTATATTTTGGTTAGTGGTTACGAATCGGGCTGCTAACCTCAGGGTCAACAGTTCAAAACTACCAGCTGTTCCTGGGAGAAAAATGAGGCTTTCTGCTCCTGTAAAGATTTATAGCCTCAGAAACCCTGTACAAGGTTGCTGTGAGTAGGAACCGATTCCACAGCACATAACAACATGTTCATTATATACTTAAAATACTGCTCAAATCCTTGATGTTATAATATTTCAGTTATGTGAAACATAAGTCAATTCCTACAAATTTCAAAGTTACTTTGACACTAAAAGTAAATTTTAAATTGCTGTTTGAGGTGAATGCAAATCTTCCAATGTGAATCTTTTTATGGATTTAGAGAAGACAAATAGCTTCTTCCAGCAGGAAAGACATATTAACAATGACATCAAAACCAAGTTACGATATGGCCACTAAGCCAGGTTTAGTCAATAATGTGCATGATTAAAAAACTTTTCCATACATAACTATTTTATAAAAGCAGCCTAACATTAGATAGCTACTGTGGTTAGACCTATGAACTCCTGGCGTGGCACTATAGGATCAGCACTGCACTGCAAACCACAAGGGTCACTGTGAGTCGGAACTGGCTCCATGGAACTTAGCAACAATTACAGCATGGTTAAAGCTAGAATTAAGTAAAAGATACCAAGGGAAGGAATGAAGGAATTCATTTTTATGTTCAGGAAGCATTCATTACCCATTCCTATTGTGAAAAAGAAGAATCTCCCAGTTTGCTTGTAAAGTCAATGTTTTTAGATAAATCATAATTACCTGTGATACGCCCAACTTTTTACAAGCATCAAGAAAATTTTCTACATTTCTTCGACATTTTGCCATGCTCAGTTTAGGCTGCAAAGTAAGGGGTGGGGGGGGAATTCAGGCATTTATATGTAGAAATCAATCAAAATGTAAAAACTGAATGTATTGAGACTTATTATTACAAAGTAAGCTCTAAATTTTATCTTCCTTTAGAAAGCGTATGAATTGCACACAAAGCTTACCACTGCCGGTGATGGTACATGAATGCTAGCTACAGACCGTGGCCTTATATGATTGGCTAAATGGCAAAGAACAACTCCATCCATCAGGGCAGCTCCAATGTCATCAGGCAAAATTACTTTTAACCTGGACTCAAGATTCTATAAAGAAAATGGGTACAAATCACAGATTTTCTGCCTAAACACATAATATATTGATATTATTAACTAGGTTATAATTGAACAATTATTAAATAACATTGAAAATAAAATCCATACACCTTGTTAATGTTCCAAATTAAACCTATTTCTGCAAAGCAGCGAGGAAAGTTCACACTGACGTACATTTCGAAGTTGTCGTATTTGCTCTCGTTCTTCCCGTAAATGCTCCATCTTTCTTCTCATTGTAAATCCAGGATCTGCAGCCCCATATTCTTGGCGAGATGAGCGACTAAAAGCTATGAAAACAGAAATTCTCTAACTTATTACCAAGCTAATAATACAGCAGTCATTGATGGGGAAAGAGATATGATAAAGAGAAGTAGTACAAATCTACGTAAATCCCTATTACTTATAGTTGCTGTTGTTGTTCAAGTGCCGTCGAGTCGATTCCGACCCATAGCGACCCTGTATAGGGTTTCCAAGGAGCAGCTGGTGAGCTTGAACCACTGACATTGCAGTTCAAACTACTTTGCAGTCTGACGCATTAACCCACGGTGCCACACCAGGACTTATTAAAACACTGTAAAATAGCTTTACAGAATATGTTTGAACTCCTCTACATAATTGAAAACAATAGGACAGAAAAGTGTAACTATTTCTACTACCAATATATGCACTTAGGTAGCTCTGGTAGCATAGTGATTATGAGTCAGTCCAGCTGCGAACCTCAAAGTCAGCAGTTTGAAACTACCAGCTGTTCTGCGGGAGAAAGATGAGGCTTTCTGCTCCCATAAAGATGTACAACCCTGGAAACCCTGTGCAGGGTCCCTATGAGTTGGAACCGACTCCCTGGCACACCACCACCACCACCACCACCACCATATATTCTCTTATTTAAACATATTCTATTAGAAAATTATGACCCAGTTTAAAAATGATTATCGAACATAATTCAGTTGTTTAATATCTTTAAAGTAAAAGGAAATTACTCTTGAAGGTCAATACAGTTATTCAGGAATAAAAACTGTAATCCAATACCTTGCCAAGTAACATGGGTCCATTTTCTTTTGGGCTTGCCAAATGCGAAAAGATCCCCCTTTAAAAGCACAATATAATGAAGGGCTATAATTTCAAAGTGTTTGGTCTGCTGGCAGGGTGGTCATTCTAAGAGCAGTCACAGTAGAGTAGAAATGAGACTGCAGTATATCTAAGGCAAAAAGCTGAGGTTTCAGGAGCTTGAAGGTAAAGAGGAAGAAAGAAATGGGGAATGGGAATTGGAAAGACAAATAAGGTTAAGAGAAAATTATTTTTTGGTGAGGGGAAAGAATCCATGTGTACTTAAAACTATGGAATCAATCTCATTTAGCTGAGAAATTAGTTTCATTACATAGCCAATGAACTCTATTTATAGAATACATATTTACCTGACCTAGGCTTCAAACCAAACGGACCATGTGAAAAACCATCAGTTCTGTCATATTCCTAAAAAAAACCAGAAAACAAATAAAACCTCTATTTACCTTTTCAATATAATCAAGGTATCTATTTTTATCCAGTGCAATTTTGAGAAAAACTCATTTTTTTCATGATTAGTAGAAAAAGTAACTTGCATTTTGATTCAAGTTATCACATTTCTAAAATAGATACTATTTTTTAAAAAAAGACAAACCAGAATAAAGTCTTCCCCCAAATGTATTAAATGTCAATGTGAAGTTAGCAACATATGCTCAGTATATTCTGGTCTGGGGCCATAGGATAAGCCCTCGACTTAAAAGGTCAGTTTGAACTGCCAGGGTGGTACTTCAAACTTCCCAGGCACTCCTCGGAAATCCTATGAGTCACTATGAATAGGAACCGACTAGATAGCACTTAACAACAACAATAACAATGCTATAAATGGGCAGGAGAAAGATGAGGCTTTCTGCTCCCGCAAAAATTTACAACCATGGAAACCCTATACAGAGTCTCTATGAGTTTGAACAGACTTGACAGCACTTTAACAGCAACAACTATGAATGGGACACTTAGGGAATATTCTAATGTAAATTTACATATTCATACTAATAGGGGCTACAAAGTGATAGATGACAAATTGTTATCTCTTCTATTTGAAGAGAAAATGCTTCAAAGTGCTTTCACATGCTGTATATGTATATGTATGCTGTAATGGTGATAAGTTATAAAAAACAAAACAAAAAACTGAACTAAACTTGTAGTCTGGAAGTTTAGATTTAAGTCTTGGGTATACCTTTTAATTTCTATGACTGTTTTCTTAATTTTTAACGTGGAGCTGTTGCTTAACCATTTTATAAATTGCAAGGTGGTAAAATAATGCAATTTTAGCAGCATCTTATTTAATCTGTGCAACAACTTTGTGAAAAAGTTTAGGCGTGAAGGAGCCCTGGTGACAGTGTTTATGTGCCTAGCGGCTACTCAAGAATTCAAAAACTTGACCCCAACAGCCACGCTGTGAGAGAAAGGTATCTTAAATATTTGCTGTTATTATTAACTGCTGTCAAGTCACTTCCAACTCCTAGCAGGTGGTGGGTTTGAACTGCTGATCTTGTGTTTAGCAGCCCAATGCTTATCACTGGAAGCCTTATGGGGCAATTCTACTCTGTCCTATAGGGTGACAATGAGTTGGATGTGTTTAATAATTTTGGTTGGGCTTCTGCTGCTGTTGTTGTAAGTGCCACTGAGTCAGTGCCAGCTCATAGCCTCCATATATGAGGTTTCTGATGAGCAGTTGGTGGGTTTGAACCACCGACTTGTGGTTAGCAGTCCAGTGTTTATTCCCCAGTGCCTTTACTCTCTGCTACTTACTGAGATCTTTGGGAAAGTTATCCGTGTCTTCAGCTAAAAAATGATAAGGATGACACCTAGGCTCATGGAACAAGCGTTACTTTCAAATGGACAGGCAAGCACTTTGTTAGCTTCAGGCATCACATTGACTGTTTTTACCATTTTCCTTTTACAGATGAAACTGCAGTCATCAAATTTCTGACTCTTTGAAGCTTCTGTTGATCAACACGTGACATGCAGTTCAAGTTGAACAGCTACCAGAATGTAGGCGCATGACCTAGTCAACCACAAGCCTCAAAGTATGTCTTCATCATTTTGGTTGAAATGTTATCAGTTTGTAAACAGAAATTTCACTTATCCAAGTGCAAGCAAAACGCATCATACACTCAATATTTATAAGACAGCATTGGCTTTAGTACACTGCCTGTGAGCATAGATATCAAATCATAAAGCAATTAGGAAAACAAACAGTTACATGCCAACATGTGTTAAAACAGAAGTCAAATAAAGGATTTCTCAAGTATGTAACAGAAAAACTTTTTAAGATATCCTAATTTAAAAATTATTTTCTAAAGGAACTAATTCCCTTTACCTGTCACATAAATAATTTAGAAACATGTTTACCACGTTAATATTCAAATCAATTTAAAAGATTTATAATGACATTAACCAAAGTAATTCCCCCAAAATAATATACAAATATTTCTGGCTTTAAAAAAAAAAATGGCAACCACCATATATAATGAAATATTTATCTTTTTTTTTTTTTTTTAAGCCTCATCTTTCTCCTGCAAAACAGCTGGTAGTTTCAAACTGCTGACCATGAGATTAGCAGCCCAACTTGAAACCACTATGCTACCAGAGCTCCGGAGTACTACCAGAACTCGAAACCACTATGCTACCAGAGCTCCAGAGCTTTAAGGAGCTCTGGTAGCGTAGTGGTTACGAATTGGGCTGCGAACCGCAAGATCAGCAGTTCGAAACTACCAGCTGTTCTGCGGGAGAAATATGAGGCTTTCTGCTCCCATAAAGATTTATAGCCTCGGAAACCCTGTACAGGGTCACTATGAGTCGGAAATGACTCCACGGCACATAACAACAACTTATCTATTTAACCGAATTTAGTGAATTTTAATCAACAAAACATTTAATCAAAGTCCCAAATTTACTAAATAAACACATAACTTACTTCCTAGTGAAAATTCACTTTCAGAATATTAAATAATCTGAAGTAGTCACAATATGATCTAAAAGACTTTAAATTTATCTCATTATGAAGCAGTGAAGTGTAACTAAGTTGAAACTGTTAATCACTCAAACCACTAGAGCATTTTGGCTGAAAAGCTCCAGAATTAGTTTTCATATACTCCCCCTTCCCATACCACCTCCCTTAGGCCTGTAATTTCAGGAAATGTGTATCCTCTTGTCGATAGGAACAACCCACCACAGGGATGTTTCTCGTGGAAAAAGGAAATTTCTTTTGCATTGCTTTCATGCCTAATTGGTTACAAGGAAAACCAAAGGCTATTGCACAATGCTGAATTGTTTCTGCAAAATAAACATTTTAAAGTTCTTCTTAAAACCTATCACTTTTTTCCACATATGGACGGATTAGAAAACATACATTTCACAAGTGCATTCTTTTCTGTGATCAGTATGCATTTTCTAATAAGTAATTCCAAAACAAACAAGTAGTATTTAATTGATTATATTTGTACAAAAAGATCAAGTTCTTAAAAGTTTTTGTAGACTACATGTTTTGTACAAACTAAGCGACCACAATTTTTTAAATATGGGTGAATAAATTACATTGTCAAAAATTTAAAAGAAAAAAAATGAGGTTAGAGAGAAGAGGCAAGAAAGAAACCTATGTATATATACACATATAAAAACTGAACTTGTACCTCAGATGATACTGGAGATTGTGGTGACATATTAGCATTATCACTGTCTTGCTAAAATAAAAAATTAAAAAGATGAAAGATGAAATTAAAACATGAATGATGATTTAAACATATAAAGGAAAAATTGAAACTTGTTTTGATTACTTGCTAAAGAAAGAATCTGAAATCAACCATCTAGCACTTTGCTACTCAAAGTATGCTTTGTGAACTACCAGAATTAGCAAGCACCCTAAGTCCTTGCTAGAAATGCAGAATCTCAGGCCCCACCCAAGACTACTGAATTGGAATTTGCATTTCAATAAGATCCCCATGTGGTTTGTAAGTGCTTTAAAAGTTGAAGTAATAGTGATATGCTCACATAAAATATTTCCCCATAAATGGATTTCTTTTAATTATTACATGTGAAAAACCTTTTCAATTTTCTTTAAAAAGAATCCATGAATGACTTGCTGAGCAAGTGAGCTCAGTACCACAGTCTCAGAGGATACCAACATCAATTGGCAGAATCCACAAAGACAATGTTCTACATCCTACTTTGATAAGTAGTGACTGGGGTCTTAAAAGCTTTTTAGTAGCTATCTAATAAACAACTTTCAGTTTCTACCCTCCCAGAGCAAAGAAGAGTGAAGAAAATCTAAGTTGCATAGAAACACAATTAGTTCAAAGGACTAATGGACCACGTGAACCACAGCCTCCATGACCCGGAGACCCTAAGAACTTGATGGTGCTTGGCTACTGCTACTGACCACTCTTAAAGGGATCACAGTAAGAGGTCCTGGATAGAATTAAAATGTGGAACAAAATTTAAAATCATAGAAAAGGCCCGGCTTACTTGTCTAATAGACACTAGTGGAACCCTCCATAGACACACTTCAAGCCTGAAATGGAACTTACCCCTGTGGCTCATCTTTTAGTAAAGCAATAGACAGGCCTATAAGGTAAACAGGAGTCCTGGTGTGGCACTGTAGAAGAAGAACTGGACCATGAGGACAGTTTGAACCACAAGGCCAGCAGTTCAAGTCCACCAGCTGGTCTTCAGAAACTCTATACAGGGTTGCTATGAGTCGGCACTGACTCATGGCATGTAACAACAACATGAAGTGAGTAATAACACCAGGGAGGTGCTCACTTATTAGAACAATCAATGTATAAGATCAAACAGGTAGCTTTTGCCTAGTTTTATTGATGGGAAGGCAGTGAGAGAGAGGAAAGAAGGCCAAAGGGAAAAGGTAAACACAGAGAAAGTAGGAAGAGTGTGGTTTCATTGTGGAGACTGCAATCAACTTCACAAAACTAAAAAGATCTGATGAGAAACAGCAATGGTGTGTCATAATCTGAGACATGAAGCATGCAATAACCCCATCATCCCAAATATGAAATTCACCTGGAAAAATCTCTGCATGCAATATAGGTTTAGATAAAATTACAAAGCATTCCACTGCATAAAACAATGCTAAATGGTCCATGAACTTTAATGGTTGTTTTACTATCAAATACAAAAATTTCGACATTTAATATTGCACATATATGCCACATATGTGCATTCAAGGCTAAATGTAGAGTGCTGTTTCTAATGTGACTAAAAGCAAATTGTACACACAAGATGGTGTGCAATACTGTTTATTTACTACCTAGACAGAAAGAGTCTTAAGTGTAGTAAAATATCCACTACCACATCTCTGTCTGCAGAGAAAGTAGATACATAGACACAAGTAATATAACATTCTTAGAATAATAATGTTGCTGTTGTTTTTAAGTGCTATTGAGTCTGTTCTGACTCAAAGCAACCCTGTATAGGGTTTCTGAGGCTGTAAATCTATATTAGAACAGAAAGCCTCATCTTTCTTCGGCAGAGCAGCTGATGGGTTTGAACCTCCAACCTTGCAGTTAGCAGCAGTCCAGTGCTAATTCCACATCACCACACCAGCACTATTTTAACACAATTATGGTTAAGTGCCACCAAGTTGATTCTGACTCATAGTGACCCTGTATAAGGTTTCCGAGTAGCAGCACGTGAATTTGAAGCACTGACCTTGAGGTCAGCAGTCCAGTGCTGATCCTACAGTGCCACACCAGGACTCCTAAACAATAATAGAGCTGTGCAAAACAGATTAGGGAACACAGATAAGAGGTACTTGGGAGAAATGGGGCTGTTGGAGGAGAAACTCAATTAAGGCTGATTTCCTGAGAAAGTAAAAACTGAGTCAGCTAATTAAGTGTTTACCAGAAAGAGAAGAGAACATGCCAAGATGAGGGTACAACAGGAACAAAGACACAGAACTAATAAATAGGAGGGTGATCACAGAAAACCTTTGAGTATTTCTGTATTACCGGAGAGTAAGGAGACAAAATGGAAAGAATCTAGGATTGACTCACTAAGTGATGGGGAGACACTGGAAGTTTCTAAAAAAGGGAGTGGCTTGATCGATATGGGTGTTCTTTGAAAAGTTAAAAGACTAGACTAGAGAAAGAGAGTAGAGCAAGCAAGCTATAGCAGTAGCCTAGGCAAGAAATGATCAGGGGCTGTTCCAGAGAGAAATAGTAAAAATGAAAGTGGGGAATGGATGCAAATATCTCAGTACCAGAAAACAACAACAAAAACCCCAGCAGATCTTGGTGGTTTATGAGATGCTGAGGTCAAAACCAATAAAATGGAAAAGAGAGGAGAGGGAGAGGTGCAAAGCACTTTCTGTAAAGGCCAGATAATAAATATTTTAGGCTTCATGGGAGATAAAGGACAAATATGGCAACTACTCCACTCTACTGTTGTAGCACATAAGCAACCATAGACGAATGGGTGTGGCTGCTCCAGTAAACTGGAAAACACAGGTGGTGCATCACATTTAGCCCAGGGGCTGCAGTTTGCTAGTCCCAGCTCTAGCTGAATGGTGGCTGGCGATAGATAGCAGTAATTCAATAGTTTTCAACCTTGACTGCAGAGTTCTGGTATGGCGCTGTGGGTTAATGTGCAAGGTCGGTCGGTGGTTCAAGCTCACCCACTGCTCCTTGGAAACCCTATACAGGGTCAATATGGGTTGGAACCGACTTGACAGCACTTAATAACAACAACTTTGGCTGCACATGAAACTCACACAGGAAACTTCTGGAATTCTCATTGCTTAGGCCATGAAATTAGAATATATGGCAGTGAGACCCAACTAACTGTGTTTTTTAAAGCTCACTAGGTAATTCAAATGTGCAGGCAAGATTGAGAATCATTGCACCAGCTGTTAAGATACTAACAATGGATGTATTCAGTAGAGATTCTAATCAGGTAATAAAATTGTGTAAGATTGCACAAGTCTGAAGCTCAGGGGAAAGGCTAGGGCTACAGACATAAATCTGAGAGGCATCAGCAAGTACACAGATGTTACTCTTAGAAGTTTGAAGAGCTGACACAGCCACCCAAGAAACCATGCAGTGAAGCACATTCTGGGGGACAACAATATTTAACAGTAAACTGAGATTGGGTAATTGACTGGGCTCACTTACATGTAAATAGGACCAAATGTACCCATATAAAATATGACATTCAGACTTAATCATAGACTCTAAGAGTGACTAGATGGTTAGCTCTTAGCATAACTCCCTATTATAACTGATTCCAGTAAATACTACTAGACAGAAGCCATGAAGAGAAGAATGGACATCTAGCCTGTGGAAATAAATTGTTTGGTTTGATTCACTGATTTTTCCTATGTGATTCCATTTCCTAAAAATAACGGTGTTTTCAGAAGCAGTGCCTAACATCCAACATCAAGTTAAATACCAATGCCCCCAACCAGAAAAACTCACAAACCTTAATTATTCACGGTGATAAGAATGGTATCATTTCAGTAATGCTAAAATGCTGCATGAAATGATGTATAAAAAGTTAAAGATCTCATTTTAAAATTTTAAAGTGTACACAGAATTTATGGAGACAGATGAATAAATTCTGAGAAAAAAATCTCACTGGTCACCAGGCTGATTTAGGAAGCAAAAAGATGGTCAAATAAAACAAATTCAAATTCATGGATTACAAGTCTGAGATGAATGATGACAAAATTCCAATACTAACTAACCTATTATAAATTGTCTTCTAGAGGACATATTTAAAGGGCATGATTAAGTTGATAACTGTAGGATGATGCATTTTATACTGATTGATACAGTTGCATATAAGAAATAAACATTTCAAATAATTGCTATTACTCTTTACTCACCTCATCATTTTCATTGCCACTTGAACTCTTCCTTGATGATTTATACTGCAAAACATTTAAAGCATAGTATGTTTATTTTCCTTGAACGTATGAATTCTCTACTAGTAAAATGTATGTGATTGTTATTTGTATTTTGGTATTTTTATTGAATTACTGGAGTTCTGGTCTGGTGCTGTAGGATAAGCACTGGACCACAAGGTCGGTTTGAATCTCAAAGTTGGCGACTCAAATTCATCAGCCGCTCCTAGAAAACCCTATGCAGACTTGCTATGAGTTGCAACCGACTCGGCAGCACGCAGCACAAACAACAACAATAAATTACTGGGTAGAAAATGTAAGTAAATAACCATTTTAGTAGAAATATTACTAATGTTGTTGTTGTTAAGTGCCCTTGTGTCTGTTCCTACTCATAGCGACCCCGTAGAGTGTTTCCAAAGAGCAGCTGGTAGATTTGAACAGCTGACCCTGTTGTTAGAAATCCAGTGCTTATCCTACAGTACCACACCAGGACTTTATACTACTAAAAGCTAACAAATATTATAGTGCTTTCTATGTGCAAAGCATTATTTTAAGTACTTTATATATACAAATAACATTTGCCATCCCATTTTCCATTTATTCAGGATACAAATATGCAGGATTTCTTACCTTTGTTCTTTTCCTTAATTCTGGTAGTATAGTGGTTACAAGTCCGGCTACTAACCTCAAGGTCAGCAATTCAAAACTACCAGCAGTTCTGTGGGAGAAAGATGAGGCTTTCTGCTCCCATAAAGATTTACAGCCTCGGAAACCCTGTACAGGGTCGCTATGGGTTGGAACCGATTCGACGGCAGTTCTGTGGGAGAAAGATGAGGCTTTCTGCTCCCATAAAGATTTACAGCCTCGGAAACCCTGTACAGGGTCGCTATGGGTTGGAACCCACTCCTTGGTACATAGTCACCACCACCACATTATGTCATCAAGTCAATTACTTTGTAATGTCTGTTACACTTCCGAATTCTCACAACTACCACATTCTCAAACGCTCTCATTAGCTCATACCTAATCTATATTCTGGAGTGCTGGTGTGGCACTGTGGGTTAATGCGCTGGATTGCAAAGTTGTTTGAACTGAAAGGTTAGTGGTTCAAGCTCACCAGCCACCTCTTGGAGAACCCTATACAGAGTTGCTATGGGTTAAATGCTATGCTAAATTTAACAATAACAACAATCTATATTCTATCTAAGACCTCAGAAATCATTCTAAGATGGTTAAGAAACCTACTAATTTCAGGTTTTAAAAAAGCCCCAAAAGCAACACTAAAATGAAATACTGTACAATAATAATCATACTGATACTAGCAAGCATTTATTCTGTTGTTGTCATTAACTGCTGACCTTGTGGTTCAAGCCGACTTTGCTGTCCAGCGCATTAACCCACAGCGCCACACCAGGGCTCCTGATAAGAGGAGCTTAAACCACATGCCAGGCACTGATTGAAGCACCTTACGTATCTCAACTCACTTAATCTTCATAACAACTCTATAAGGTTAATACAATTATCATCCCAATTTTACACTAAGGAAATTAAAGAGATAATATGCTAAATATGAAAAAAAGTTAATACATGAAAAAAAAAACTGTCTTAGAGTAAAGGAAATATAATATTAAATCACTAGATTTTTTTCTTCTGCTTCCTCCTAACTCCAAGAGATCCTGGCAATCAGTGAGAGATGAACTTTCTCAATATACTACTTGAAACTCAATGGCTAGCCTGTTGAAAAATCCACACGCTTTTTACATTCCGTCCAAACTTCTCTGCCTGACTTTCAAGGTTCTATTTAATGGGCTCTTTCACGGTGGAGCTCTATTTTCAACAACGTTTGAAAAAAACACATAACCTCCTCGGGCCGTTGCCTTGTTGTTGTTAGGTATCGTCAACTAAGCTTCAGTTCACAGCCAATCCATGTACCACAGAATAAAACACGGCCCTAATCCTACGACATCCTCACAATCAATCATTGCTATGTTTCAGCCCACTGTTGCTAAGTCAGTCCATCTCATTGGTCTTTCTCTTTTTGCTGACCCTCTACCTTATGTTGCTTTATATTACATTACTTTAGCGGGGCCCTACCTGGGATCCGCTGGAAAGGGTCCCCTGGTAGATTAATGATAGTTGTCAAAAGGATTGCCTTAATAGAATTACAAGTACACTACAAAATACTCCATTTTGTCTCCTGTGAATTATAAAAACTATCAGTTATCTACCACCAAGGCAGGCTTCCCAGCTTATCCTAGACATAGCTTCCATATACTTTGAAGCCAGTGGTCCATAGAGCCACTGACTAGAGTTGGCATGTGAGAAAAAAACCTTTTTGCCATTCCTAGGGGCAAGCTGCTCACCAAAGTCACTGATTCTGAATTCCATTCTACTTCAACCAAAGAGTGATATTTGAGTGAATAAAAAGCGCTATTAATAATATTCCATGGCAAGCACTGTTCTAGGCACTTTACATTATTAAAATATTTAATAGTTATAACAACTCTGAAGAAAGGTACTATGAAGAATCATTTGCAGCCAAAAATTAAACTCAGGAAAGTTAGATGGTAACTTGTCAAGGTTACACAGTTCACAGATATCCAAGTAATGACTAGAAATCTAATGGTTTGATTCTAGAAGTCCATGCTTTTAGCCACTATGCTATACCCCTACCTCTACATCCAGAATGGTTGGTGGTGGTGGTGGTGTCGGTTCTGACTCAGAGTGACCCTGCATAGGGTATCAGGGGCTGTAAATCTTTAGCAGAGCAGAAAACCTTATCTTTCTCCCACAGAACGACTGGTAGTTTTGAACCACAATCACTATGCTACCAGAGTTCCTCCAATGATTAGTAGGAATTTGCTAGGAGCAAAATGGCTAATGGGTAATCCCAGAAGGAGAAGCACAAAGGAATAAAATGTCTTTGCAGAAAACAAAGAGCAGTTCAGTGTGGCTATGAGGAATGTGAATTGTGGCAGGTGATTAAACAAAGACTAGGGATGGCCTGTCACGTTTTAATCATGAAAATACTGTCAGTGCTGAATAACAGCATTGACATACAGTGTAGTTTGTCAATTTTATAACTTTTAAAAGTCTTACAGTAAAAGTTGTTGACATACCAATTTTGGCAATGTCCTAACACTGACATCCTGTGGTCAATGAGGGGAACTACATGTCTCCTTGAAACAATATCCAACCAATTTTCACTGACTAGCGCTTATCTTTGCCAACTACTTTATTAAGGACGATATTAACGTTTGCTGCTGATGATTGTGTATACAATGGATACTTCAGTTATCTCATGGAATTAATAGGAACTTTATAACCTAACCATCAATGTCATTCTTAAGTGCTGTCCTGTGAGTTCCAACTCGTAGGGACCCTGTATAGGGTTTTCAAGAAATGTGTGGAGGGTTTGAACTACTTGAAGTTAGCAGCCCAGTGCTTATTCTATAGTGTTACATCAGGACTCCAACCATCAATATAAAAGGTATGGGGGCGGTGGTGTGCCACCAAGTTGGTTGACTCATGGCAACAGGGAGCAGAAGAGATCAGGGAGCAGAAGACCTTATCTTTCTCCCTTGGAATAGCTGGTAGTTTAGAACTGCTGACCTTGAGGTCAGCAGCCCAACTCTTAATCACTATGCTACCAGAGCTCATAGAAGGTATAGTTAAGTCATAAACAAACAAACAAATAAACAGTATCATGAATGGAGCAGTCTTGGTGTGATGCTGCGGGTTAAAGTGCTGGACTGCAAGGTCAGTTTGAGCCGCAAGCTCAGTAGTTCAAGCTCACCAGCCGCTCCACGGAAAGCCTATACAGGGTAGCTATGAGTTGAAACTGACTCAACTGCACATAACAACAACAACAACAATATGAATGGATAATGTCATGAAACCAAAAAGGTTTTATTTAAAAATATACTAAGACCTGTATTAAAACTTGTTTGAGCAATTCACTTGCGTGATTATAAATATTTAAAAAGCAATGAGATTGTACTTAATTAAAAGCATTTATTAATATCAGGACAGATGGATGAGGAGGTAACGAGGTAGCCAGAGGCTCCAGGTTCAAATTGTGAATCTGCTGCTTATTAGTTAGCTCTGTGACTTGCGGCATAATTCTCAAAGGCTCTTTGCCTTAATTTCCCATTTGTAAACTGGGGAATGATAACAACTGTACTATCCCATGAGGTAATTGTAAAGATTAAATGAATTGATATCCCTAAAGGTCTTAGAAAGGTACATGGTACATAGTAAGTGCCATGCAAGTATTTTTGATAGTCAGAATGTGTGTGTGATTTTATTATATGGAAATAAAGAAGACTCAAACCAGTATCAAACCAGTGAGGTATGCACACCATAGAATTGTCAATCTTTTGAGATCAAAAGGAAGAAGTGAGGCTACATGAAGGGGATTGCAATCAGTTGAGATGCAATGAAGGGCATGATCTGGTGGATATCAAACAGATAATCTGCTCTGTAAACTTACACTCGATTCACAATCAAGTTTTATTTTTTAAAGTATAAAATTGCTTGCATTATTTAAAAATACTGAACTTTCCTTCATACTTGTTTTATCAGTTAATGTTTACAGTCCCATGTAGTAAAATAGGGGGACTTTAAAATTAAATGCTAGAATATAAACATACTTGAAGATCTTTACAGGGTTTGGATACAAATATTTCCATCACTACCAATCAGTGTTCCTTTCCCTCATCTTTTATTTCTTCATTATCTCTTACATTGACCAAGCAGTATGAAACTCATCAAAATAATTCAGTGATTACTTGCTGAAGGATTAAATGCATCACAAATCTACTAACACAATATTTTTATTTTGGTCACATTATAGACTAGTTCTAAAATTATGTTATAATCCCAAACATCAAAAAAGTTTTCACCTAATATCAACCCTATGCATAGAACTCCCATAAGAACTTAGTAGGGACCAAAAGAAATGCAAGAAGTAGACTCATATAATCATTGAAAAGACAACATATTTGTTATATTAAATCATTATATAAAATGGAAAAAATATTGAGCAATATTGTCTTTTGTCTAAAGTACAAAGAGCTCAAGGGAGCAGTTATTTTTCATTAATTACTGATTATGAACCTCAATCCTTTCATAGTGAAACAAGATGGACCACAGAGATCCACTTCTATCAAGAAGAGCAAAACACCAAATACGAGCATACAGTTATATTAATTAGTAATTTAAACTTCATACAATCAATACTTTGGGTGCACAAAATATTTTTTAAATGCCTAGAGTTATGTATTTAGTTAAACTGAGACTTACGGAAACCAAAAAGTGAACAAAGCCAAGAGAATCTGGTATCATGGAGGAAAGTGGCTTTTAATCACTCCTCGTTTCAATCAGAAATACCAAAAATGGATTCTGAAAAGTACTGAAGATAACACCAAATATTGATGCTTGGCTCTGCAAATTTAGCAGACTTACTAGACAACAACAACTTTAACCACAATAGATAAAAATATAATATTGAGAATGTTGTGACAGTAAAACTTCATGAAAAGTCTGTTAATTTCAATTGGTTCCAAATTTTTGTTTTAACGATGATAAGCGGAAGAGCCTCTGAAGAAATCTGCTAAGAAAAGGAAGCATTTGGACATAAGAATAAAATCACTTTCCAGAATTAAAAAAAAAAATCACTTAAATAGTATTTAGTTACATAAAATGCTAATTGAACATATATGTGAACTATTTATTGAAGAAAATTCATTAAGAGATTATTTTCTGGGCAATTCTTTTAAAATATATATGTATATTTACCACTAGTAGTGAAAAAATATATTCACCTTTCTCATAAACTATTTAGTAACACAATTGAGATTGATCTACTCATTCTTAACTCCACATCACTGATATTTTCAACATACAATTTGATTGCACCCATACCACATTAAGTACAGCAAAAAATATAAAATAGCATATTTCCTATTTTAACTCAAGAGCTATATTCCAACTGAGTAATACAAAACAGAACAGATAAAATCAAAACTAGTAATTGAAAAATAGATATTCAAAATTTAATAAAATACCTTGAAATATTCTTTTCTAATCTGTTTACTCCGCCTCCTTTCTTCATTCTGCCAGATTATAGGTTGAGATTCTGGCCATTGTTGTTCATCTATTTGATCCTTCTGATTTTCTAAGGGCTGTAATGAGATAATTTCTTTTAATTAAATTAATTAAGAACAAAATAATATATATAGTAGTAATTTAATTTCCTATTTACCTGCCATGTGAGGGGTGATAACGGTGAATTTACTTCATCTGCTGAGACACTAAAAAATTTAAAAATGTTTTAATATTTTAAAATATTTAAGAGTTATACCCAGATATAGTTTATGAACATTATGAAGTTATCTATTTTTACCAGAAATCTAAAGGATTTACTCAGTCCTATGTTTTGAAATAATAACATAAAACTTAAAGTTGGTGAAGCATATTTAAGTTCCCAATAAATGATGCTTCTCTGAAAATATCAAAATGATTTTGTCTAATGTCAACCCTATGCATAGGGCTTTGTAGGGGTCGAAAGAAATGTAAAAAGTAGACTCATAAAATCAGTAATAAGTCAGATATTTGTTATATTAAAATCATTATCTAAAATGAAAAAAAATCAGGCAATTTATTTAGTCTAAAGTACAAAGAGCTCAAGGGAGCGATTATTTTTCATTAATCATTGATTATGATTCTCAGCTCTTTCATTCTAAGACAAGATGGGCTACAGAGGAAAATTTTGTATTTCCTTTTTATTGGGATAAGGTAAATAGTGCCTACAATGAAGTAGAAGGTTTAAGCAAAAAATATTCCTTGGGAAAATATATAAACAAAATACCCACTAAAGCTCTTATTAATTAAAATTTTATGGAATGTCTCTATTATACAACAAGAAAAGGAAATGACATAAAATTGAGACAAAAATCATACTACCAAAATTCGATTACCCAAGAGAAGAAGAAGAAAAAAAAATCCTTAAAGATATTAAAAAGTTAATATTATATTAACTACAGTTAATATTATATGAAATACAAGCATTTATAAACTTCTGATGTGGTGCTGTAGGATCTGCACTGGACTATGAATCACAAGATCGGTAGCTCAAACCCACCAGCTGCTCCTCGGAAACCCTCTACAGTGTAGCCATGAGTGAGAACCAACTTGACAGCACTTAACAACAACATCAACAATATAACCATTGATATAAGATATATTACAAACAAAAATTAAAAGGAAGGAAAAAGAAAAAATGCCAAGGAAGAGATTTAATGAGACATGTATAAGAAATAGAAAAAGCTACAAATATCTAGTAAAGGATTAGAATGGATTGGAATAAATAAATATCCAGTGAAGTAAAGAAAAATTAATGTTTTAGGTTATACTTGTCCTCCAAATTAATTCATTAAAATGACGTAAAATATAAAAACTCAAAACGTATTTGCTGGCTTGAATTAGAAACATGATTTTTGAAGTTTCAAAGATAATTTGGAAGAATGAATGATTAAGAAAAGTTATTTAATAAAGGGACTTCCCAAGCAGGTAATAAAATAAATTATATAAAATTCCAATAACAAAATTGTCCAAGATCCAAAAACTATAGATCTTCCAAAAGAAGATGAGTATAAGAACAACAGTCTATTAAGTTAAAATATGGTGCAAAAGATATTTTGAAATCATTGTGGAAATAATGTCTGATGGAGCTTGGCTGAAAGCAGAGAATATCAGAAAGATGTTTACCTATGCTTTATTGACTATACAAAGGCTTTCGATTGTGTGGATTGTGACGAGCTATGGACAACATTGCAAAGTATGAGTATTCTGGAACACTTAATTGTGCTCATGAGGAATCTGTACATGGACCAACAGGCAGTTGTTTGAACAGAACATGTGAACACTGAATGGTTTAAAATTAAGAAAGGTGTGTAACAGGGTTGTATTCTTTCACCATACTGATTCAACCTAATAATCTGAGAAGCTGGGTTCTATGAAGAAAAGCGTGGCATCAGGATTGGAAGAAGACTCATTAACAACCTGCGATATGCAGATGATACAACCTTGCTTGCTGAAAGTGAAGAGCACTTAAAATATTTACTGATGAAGATCAAAGACCAAGGCCTTCGATAAGAATTTCAACTCAGTGTAAAGAAAACAAAAATCCTCACCACTGGACCAATAAACAACATTCTTATCAACAGAGAAAAGACTGAAGTTGTCAACACTCATGAAAGCAGCAGCCAATAAATCAAACGATGCATTGCATTAGGCAAATCTGCTGCACAAGACCTTTTTAAAGTGTTGAAGAGCAAAGATGTCAGCTTGAGGACTAAGGTGCACCTGACCCAAGCCATGGTATTTTTAATAACCTCATATGCATGCCAAACATGGGTAGTGAATAAGGAAGACCGTAGAAGAATTGCTGCTTTTGAGTTATGGTGTTGGAGGAGAATATTGAAAGTGTCATGGCCTGTCAAAAGAACCAACAGATCCGTTTTGGAAGAAGTGCAGCCAGAGTGCTCCTTGGAGGCCAGGATGGCCAAACTTCATCTCTCAAACTTCACACGTATTGTCAGGAGGGACCAGTCACTGGAGAAAGAGATCATGTTTGGTAAGGTGGAGGGTTGGAGAAAAAGAGGAAGACCCCCAACGAGATGGATTGGCAAAGTGGCAGCATCAGTGGGTTCCAGCATGGCAACAATTGGGAGGTTGGCCCAGGATCGAGCAGTGTTTTGTTCTGTTGTGAATAGGGTCGCTATAAGTTGGTAATGATTCGATAGCACCTAACAACAACAATAAACAAATAGTGTTGAAGCAACTGATTACCCTTTAGCAAATACATACTGAAAAAAAGGAAAGAGAGGAACCAAGAGGATCGGGAGTAATGGAGTAAAGGACAGAGGGAAACAACTAGATTCTCTACATTGTACCAAATTAAAAAACAAAACAAAACATGAATAAATTGAAATTTTTAAATATAAAGAAAGTTGCAATCACATAAACCAACTTCAAAGCCAATGCTATCAAGCCGATTCCAACCCTGTATAGGATTTCCTAGACCGTAAATCTTCATGGGAACTGAAAGCCTCTTCTTTCTCCTGCTAACCGACTGGTGAATTTGAACTACCAACCTTGCAGTGTGAAGTTCAATGCTTATAGTGCCATCAAGGCTCCCTTGAAATCACATAAGTACTGGAAAACTATGGGCAGTGATGTTTAAAAGGTAGGGTGGAGACGGCCTTAGAAGGAAAGTATCGAAACTCAGTAAGCACAAATCAGGTACATAAAAAGTAAAAACTGGACTTTGCATCTGGTAAAGACAGAAAAACCATGACCTGATTTATCCTGACTGAAATTAATTAATTAAAGAACAGATAAAATACATAAAATGATGATTTTGAAGATAATGATTTTCAGGCAAAAAGGATTTCTATCCTTTAGACATGAGTAACACACAAGATGTGTGTTACTCACATCTTGTGTGTTACTCATGTCTAAAGGATAGAAATCCTCTGGTAGCGTAGTGGTTACGACTCGGGCTGTGAACCGCAAGGTCAGCAGTTCGAAACTACCAGCTGCTCCGCGGGAGAAAGATGAGGCTTTCTACTCCCGTAAAGATTTACACCCTCGGAAACCCTGTACAGGGTCGCTATGAGTCGGTTCCGACTCCACGGCACATAACAACAACAACAACAACAATACACAAGATAAACCTTGTAATTTAGCCAGTTTACTGCATAGAGTTTGTAGGCCTTAGCACAGGGAAGGAAAACCAAAGCAAGCTTCCTGAATTTTGGAGGCAAAACTGGTAGTCCAGGGAGAAAAAGGTAGGCAAAATTTTTAATGCAGAGTAACAGAAAGAACACTGCACAGAGAAAGAACTTAAGAGATCTAAAGAGGCACACGTATTTTGTGATAACATTACTAAAATATGAAGGAACAGCATAAGGACTCAGTCAACAAAAACAACAATAAAGAAAATATAACAAAATGAACTGAGCACAGAAATATATACAGAACAAGTAAATCATCAACAACAACAACAAAAAATGCAAAAGAATGACAGCAATAAATTCATACCTATCATTAGTTTCACTGAATGTAAGCTTATTAACTTACATTTATATTCAGTGAAATAAATGACTGTTGTTGTAAAGTGCCATCCAGTCAGTTCTGACTCATAGCAACCCTATTTAGGGTTTCTGAGGAGCTGTTGGTGGGTTTGAACCACTGATCTTGCAGTTTACAGTCCAGTGCTTATCCTACAGAATGATACCTGGACTTCAAAATGAATGACAGGTATGAATTTGCTGTTGCCATACTGCTTACGAATCAGGCTGCAGTTTGAAACTACCAGCCGTTCCGTAGGTGAAAGATGAGGCTTTCTGCTCCCATAAAGATTTACAGCCTCGAAAAACCTGTACAGGGTCGCTATGAGTTGGAACCGACTCCACGGCACTATGAACCTCCTAGAACCAGGGGAAGAATGATATCAAGACACCTGGAGATCGCCAACAGACACCAAGCCAACAGATGTTGAAAGCAAACAAAGTCAATTCCCCAGAGCCAACAAAGAGAAAGTCTTCCCCTAGAGCTAGTACTCTAAATTTGGACTTCTAGCCTCCTAAGCAGTGAGAGAATACATTTGCTAAGTTATAGCAGAGCTAGATAGGCTATGGACCAGGAATGAAAGGAAAATTTAACTTTTGAAAAATAACCAACATAATCCACCACACAAATAAAACAAAGGAAAAGAACTACATGATCATATTAATCCATGAAGAAAAGGCATTTGACAAAATCCAACACCCGTTTCTGATAAAAACTCTCAGCAAAATAGGAATAGAAGAGAAATGCCTTACCATAATTAAGGACATGTTTTCAAAATCAACAGCCAACATTATTCTCAATGGAACCAGACAAGAATGCCCTTTATCACCATTTCTATCCAGTACTGTATTGGGAGACCTAGTCAGAGCAACACAAGGCAAGAATGGGAAATAAAAGGCACTGAAATTGGTAAGGAAGAAGTAAAAACCATCTTTAATTGTAGATGATATGATCCTATTCACTAAAAATCCCAGCGATCAAAAAAGAAAACTATGAACTAATTCAGCAAAATGGCATAGGATAAGATCAATATACAAAAATCAATCATAATCCTTTATGTTAACAAAGCGAACTCTGAAAATGAAATCAGGAAAACAGTACCATTTAAAATAGCTACCCAAAATATGAAATAATTAGGAATAAACTGAACCAGAGATACAAAGACTTATGAAAACAAAAGAACAAAAAAAGTACAAGAAACCAAGAGAGACCTACATAAATGGTAAAACTAACAATTCTCATGAATAGAGAGACTTACCATTTTGAAAATGTCAATATTAATCAAAGCTATCTGTACATATAACACAATCCTGATCCAGATTCCATCAACATTCTATAAAGAGATAAAAAAGCAACAACAACAAACTAATCACCAAATTTATATGTATGGAAAAAAACGGCATGCCTTGCTTTGGCTGATGATGTGGAGTTTTTCCACTGTCTCTTTTGACAGATCTAGTCAATTTGATTTCTGTGGATTCCATCTCGTGAGGTCCATGTGTAGAGTTAACTTTTATGTTGTTTAAAGAAGGTATTTGCAATGAAGTCATTGGTCTTGCGAAATTTTATCATGCAACCTCCAGCATCGTTTCTATCACCAAGGCCATATTTTCCAACTACTGATCATTCCTCTTTGTTTCCAACCTCTGTATTCTAATCAATACATCTTGATCGCATATTTGGTCAATCTCAGACAGAAGAAGTCAGTAGAATTCTTCAATTTTATCATCAATAGTTTTAGGTGTTGGTACATTGTTGTTGTTGTTGTTGTTAGGTGCCGTTGAGTCAAACCCAACTCATAGCGATCCCATGGACAGCAGAATGAAACAATGTTCAATTCTGAGCCAACTTCACTACCGCTGCCACACTTGAGTCCATCAATGCTGCCACCTGGCCAATCCATCTCGTTGGGGGTCTTCCTCTTTTTCTCTGACCCTCCATTTTACCAAGCATGATATCCTTCTCCGACTGTTCCCTCCTGACAATATGCCCAAAGTATGAGAGACGAAGTTTGGCCATCTTGGCCTCTAAGGAGCACTCTGACTGCACTTCTTCCAAAACAAATCTATTGGTTCTTTAGACAGCCCATGGAACCTTTAGTATTCTCCAACACCATAATTCAAAGGCATCAATTCTTCTACGATCTTCCTTATTCACTGTCGAGCTTTCGCATCCATATAAGGTTATTGAAAATACCATGGCTTGGGTCAGGCACACCTTAGTCCTCAAGCTGACATCTTTGCTCTTCAACACTTTAAAAAGTTCCTGTGCAGCAGATTTGCCTAATGCAATACGTCGTCTGATCTCTTGACTGCTGCTTCCATGAGTGTTGATAGTTGATCCAAAAAGAATGAAGTCCTTGACAATTTCAGTCTTTTCTTGGTTGATAAGAATGTTGTTTATTGGTCCAGTGGTGAGGATTTTTGTTTTCTTGACATTGAGATGTAATCCATACCAAAGGCTGTGCTCTTTGATCTTCATCAGTAAATGTTTTAAGTCCTCTTCACTTTCAGCAAGCAAGGCTGTATCATCTGCATATCACAGGTTGTTAATGAGTCTTCCTCCAATCCTGATGCCACATTTTTCTTCTTGGATTATTTGCTCAGCATAGAGGTTGAATAAGTATGGTAAAAGAATACAACCTTGTCGCACACTTTCTTAATTTTAAAACATTCAGTGTTCCCATGCTCTATTCGAACAACTGCTTCTTGGTCCAGGTACAGATTCCTCACAAGTACAATTAAGTGTTCTGGAATAACTCATACTTTGCAATGTTGTCCATAGCTTGTCATGATCCACACAATCAAAAGCCTTTGCATAGTCAATAAACCACAGGTAAACATCTTTCTGATATTCTCTGCTTTCAGCCAAGATCCATCGGACATCAGCAATGATATCTCTCATTCCACGGCCTCTTCTGAATCCAGCTTGAACCTCTGGAAGTTCTCTGTCAATGTATGATTGTAGCCGTTTCTGTATTATCTTTAGCTTAAGATATCAAAGAGATTATCCAATGATTTCCACATTCTGCTGGGTCACCTCTCTTTGGAATGGGCACAAATATGGATCTCTTCCTATCAGTCAGCCAGATAGCTGTCTTCCAAATTTCTTGGCAGAGATGAGTGAGTGCCTCATGTGCCGCCTCACTTTCTTGAAAGATTTCAATTTTTATTCCATCAATTCCTGGTGCCTTGTTCTTTGCCAATTCCTTCAATGCACTTTGGACTTCCTCCCTGAGTATCATTGGCTCTTGATCATATGGTACCCCTTGAAATGGCTGAACATTAACCATTTCCTTTTGATACAATGGCTCTGTGTATTCCGTCCATCTTCTCTTGATGCATTCTGCATCATTCAATAATTTTCCCAGAGAATCTTTCAATAACGAAAGTCGAGGCTTGAATTTTTTCTTCAGTTCCACCAGCTTGAGAAATGCTGAGCATGTTCTTCCTTTTTGGTTTTCTGATTCCAGATCTTTGCATATTTTATTATAATATTTGGCTTTATCTTCTAGAGCTGATCTTTGAAATTTTCTGTTTAGTTCTTGGACCTCCTCATTTCTTCCATTTGCTTTAGTATGTCTACTCTGGAGAGCAAGTTTCAGAGTCCCTTCTGACATCCATTTTGACCTTTTCCTTCTTTCTTGTCTTCTTAATGGCTTTTTGCTCTCTTCACGTATGATATTCTTGATGTCATCCCACAACTCTTCTGGTCTTCGGTCTTTAGTGTTTAATGTATCAAATTTGTTCTTCAGATGATCTCTAAATTCATACATTTGAGTAATAGTGGTTTTAACTTGCCTTCTTTGTAGGTGTAGGGATAGTATCCTATCACAGAGAGAATTATTCTTCAAGACAGATCTTGCAATGTTCTTTTTGATAGTGAATGTTATGCCATTCCTCTTCAATTTGTCGTTCTTGGCATTGTAAATCATATTATTGTCAGATTCATAATAGCCAATGTTATTCTATTTTAGCTCACTAAGGCCTAGGATATCGATCTTTATGCATCCCATTTCATTTTTTACAATTCCCAGTTTTCCTAGATGCATACTTCACACATTCCATGTTCCGATCATTAATGGGTGTTTGCACCTGTTTCTCCTCACTTTGAGTTGTGCCCAATCAGCAAACAAAAGTGTCGAAAGCTTTACTCCTTTCATGTCATGACAATCAACTCTACTTTGAGGAGGTAGCTGTTCTCCTGTTATATTTTGAGCACCTTACAACCGGAGGGGTCCATCTTCCAACATCATATCTGACAATACTCAGGTGCTATTACAAATGCTTTTATCTTCCGCAACTATGTTTCTATAGTATATTTGTTCTGCTGCTCATAAGGTTTTAGTTTGGAAGCTCAGCTGAAGCTTTTCCACCATGGGTGACTCTGCTGGTATTTGGCATAGCTTCCAGCATCACAGCAACACTCAAGCCACCACAGTACAATAAACTGACAGATGAGTTGGTCTGTGTATATATGTCTCTTTCATAAATATATAAGTTGGGTCATACAATATTTGTCCTTTCATGATTAATTTATTAAGCATAATGTGTACAAGGTTCATCCATATTCCAGCTTGTAAAATTACTTCATATCTCTTTATGGTTGATAACTATTCCATTGTATGTGTATACTCATTTTGATTATCCATTTATTTATTGATGGACAGTTTAATTGTTTCCACCATTTATATGTGCTACATTATATAAATAGTTCTACAATTAACATCTGTGCACAGGCTTTTGTTTTTGTCCCTGCTTTCAATTCTTTTGAGTATGCAGCTAGGATTAGGATTGCTGGGTCATACGATAGATAGTTCTATGTTTGATTTTTTTGAAGAAACACCAGAATGATTTCCAGTACAGCTATACCATTTTGCATTCCCAACAGCAATAAATGAGGGATTCAATTCATTCCAATTTCTCCACCTCCACGCCAACAAAAACTGGTGGGTTTTATATTATTACTTTCACTACAATTTTCTGTATTAAAGAATGTAGGAAGACTATGCAAATTTTTTTGATATGGGAAAAAATACCTAGAGCTATTTCTCTTTTGAATAAAAAAAGAGGATGAGGACTGCAAAATGAAGAATGGTAACGAGTATCTGTAAGAAAAAGAAGAAAGCCAGTTCATAAAAATGCTTCAATAACTATTAATATATGTGAAACAATATCGATTTGCTATTAAGTACTGTTTTAAGCATATGACATATATTAAACCACTTAATCTCCACAGTAACACTGAGGTAGGTACTGTTATTATTCATGTTTTACAGATGGAATAGATGAGACTCCAAGAGGACTAGCTGAACTTCCTCAAGAGGCAGCTCTAGGAACCACACTCAGACACTAAGATCCCAAGAACCTTCACTTAACCATGATGCTATTTTATCTCATTATAAGACAAAAGGCCAACTGAAAGACATAATAAAATAACTAATATTTACTCTGCAGATAATTGTCACTCTTGCTGATTAAAAAACTTGTCCATATGCTCATAGCTATTTAAAGTGATAAAGGTGGAGCTCTGACTTAAATCTGTCTTACTTCAAGGACCACAGTTTTTCAACTATGTCCTAGCATGCCAACCAATTAATTTCTCAGTTTCTCAGTATGTTTATCACAATGGCCTTGGGTGTTTTTAATGACTCAGGGTTTGTGCTGTTTGCTAGAAGTGGCTAGGGATCTTGGAGAATAACCTATTGAGATTATTACTATTATGAAGTTGCCTAGACTTCTCAAGGGAGACTGTTTATTTGTTTTAAACATAAGTACTCAGAAACTCCAGATCTCTCCTTCAAGTCCATGTGTTGCCTAACGCCAGCAACAAAGAATCATTCCCACTAGTTATGAATTTACATATTTAAAAACACTACTTTAAATACAGACATACCTCAAACAGCAATATAATAAAACCACACGATTCATTAACTTCATCAGGGCTGAAATCATGTCTGTTTTCATCACTGTTGCATCTCCCAGCATATAATACAGTTTGTATCACTCATTGCGTCAACTAATTTTCCGAACCCATTAACTCGGTATTTATTGAACATCTACCATGTGCCATGTATTGTACCCGGTGGAAGGATACAACAGAATGAAGAATAAAGGCTTTGTTCTTACGAAATTTACATTCTGGTATGCCTGTGGGTTGGTAAGTTGGTGTCAACAAACAATACACAAAGAAAATGGTAAATATTCAGAATTTCAGGCAATGTCTAAGTTCTATGGAGAAAAATAGAATAGAATACAAGAAATAGGGAGAAATGCGCTGGAGAGACATGTTCTGTAATATAAGTTGGTCAGGAACATCTTGCTGGTGAAGTTACATTTAAGTAGAAAGCTCAAAGCAAATGAATACATCATATGGTTATCTGTGTGAAAACCATTCCAGGCAGAAGCAAAAGTCTTGAGAACGGAAAATACCTGGTCTCTTGCAATATAACAAAAAAGTAGCCCAGCTATACTAGAATCAACTAGGTAGAGAGAGGTTAAGTGCCGTTGAGTCGGTTCTGACCCAAAGCAACCCCATATAGGGCTTCCGAGGCTGTAAGTCTTTACCAGGAGCAGAAAAAGCCTCATCTTTCTCCCACGCAACCACTGGTAGTATCAAACTGCTAACCTTAAGGTTAGCAGCCCAACTCGTAACCACTACGCTACCACAGTTCCAGATAATGTTTTACATGCTCTTAAAAGACTCTACTTTTACTCTGAATGAGATGGAAAGTCCTTAGAGAATGCTGAAGCAGAACAAAATGATCTGACTTACTTCTTACAAATATCTATCTGAAGCTTTATGAAAGCAGACTCAAGGAAAATAAGGGCAGAAAGGAGACATGCCAGGAAGTTGTGATAATACATGATAGAAATGTCTAGTACTAGGGTGGTAGCGATGGAGGTGGTGAGAGGTGTTCAGATTCTGGCTATCTTTTGAAGGTAAACAAGATTTTCTAACAGATTAGATATGGAGTAGGAGAGAAAGTGGCAAATTAAAGATGACTTTGAGGAAGGTTGTTAAGATGAACAACTAGAGGTAGGAGTTACCATTTTCTGAAATGGCAAATATGGTAGAAGGAATAAGTTTGGAGATATAAGGAAAGAGATAAAGAGAATGAGGGTGAAGTGAAATAATGCATTTAAAGCACCCAGAACAGTACAAATACAACAAGCACTAAAAAGTACTAAGGAGTCCTGGTGTGGCACTGTGGGTTAATGTGCTAGATTGCAAGGTCGGTTTGAACCGCAAGGTTGGCAGTTCGAACTCACCAGCCACTCCTCGGAAACCCCGTACAGGGTTGCTATAAGTTGGAAAAGACACGACAACACTTAACAACAACAAGCACACACTAAACAACAAATATAACAAACATTAAACAAATGTTTCAGTATCCCTGTGTTCTGTTCAAAAGAATAAATTATGCAAATTGCATATAACTATATAATTTAATGACTCCTGATGTGATGCTGTAGGATAAGCATGAGACTGCAAACCATATGGTCGGCAGTTCAAAATCCACCAGCCATGCCTTGGAAACCCTATACAGTGTCACTAAGAGTCAGAAACGATCTAACGGTCACATGACAACAACAACAAACAAATGTTAAGCCTCTCTAGGTGCACTTCTGCACCACCCTAGCCTCGGAGCTTTATTCACTCACACGGTTAACTCAAACGTTGAGCCCGATATCAAATTTTAAATCAGCGAAAAGAATATAAAGAAACTTTCAAGATTGTCTAGTTTTTCACTAGAATTCATATGCCATACATTCAAGGAAAATAATTTAGTAAAATTCAGCTAAAAAGAAATAAAACTGTGAACAGCACAGAGAAAAATTACACTTGATAATGAAGAAAGACATAATCCCTGGCGTTAGTAACATAATACTTGCGGAACGAATGAATGATGCTTTCATTAAGACAAATTATAGTTATGAGCACCAAAAGGTATCACATAAGCATTTTTAGTGCTGTTCATATCAAATATAAATTTAGCTTGTGCTACAGCACATTTCCTCTTCAAGTTACATGCGATTGTTTTTGTTATGGGCTATCAAGCCAATTGTGACTCATAACGACCCTGTGTAGGGTTTTCAAGGAGTAGCTGATGGGTTTGAACCACCAATCTTGCAGTTAGCAGTCCAGTGCTTATCCTTCATCACCACACCAGGACTAATGAAATCATACAGTTATATTAAATTTACATCATTCTTTCTTTTGACTAGAACAAGGAAATACTGAATGGTTTAAAATCAGAAAAAGTGTACACCAAGATTGAATCCTTTCACCACACTTACTCAATCATTATGCTGAGCAAATAATCTGAGAAGCTGAATTATCTGAAGAATGTAGTGCCAGGATTCCAGGAAGACTCTTTAACAACCCGGAATATGCAGGTGACAAAACCATACTTGCTGGAAGCAAAGTGAACATAAAGTACTTCCTGATGAAGCTCCAAGACTACAACCTTAAGTATGGATTGTACCTCAATGTAACAATGAAAATCCTCACAACTATACCAAAAATTAACACCATTATATACAGAAAAAAGATTGAAGTTGTCAAAGACTTCATTTTACTTGGATCCACAATCAATGCTCATGGAAGCGGTAGTCAAAAAAAAA
>NW_006408773.1:4055839-4062213 GCF_000296735.1 Chrysochloris asiatica
TCACAGGACATATAGCATTAGGCAAATCTGATGCAAAACACCTCTTTAAAGTGTTAAAGAGCAAAAATGTCACTTTGAGGACTAATCCTATCCCAAGCCATGGTATTTTCAATGACCCCACATGCAGCTGAAGTTGGACAATGAATAAGGAAAACGGGAGAAGAATCAATGCATTTCAACTATGGTGTTGGTGAAGAATATTCAAAGTACCATGGACTGTCAGGAGAACGAAACAATTTTATTTGTAAGAAGTGCAGTTGAATTGCTCCTTAGAAGCGACAATGGCATGTTATCAGGAAACACCAGTCTCTGGAGAGGATATGTTTGCTAAAGTCAAGAGTTTAACAAAACAGAAAACCCTTAATGAGATGAATTGACAAAGTGTCAATAATTATGGGCTCAAACATCACAGCAATAGTAAGGAAGGCACAGGACCAGGTAGTGTTTCGTTCTGTTGTGTCCAGGGTCACTATGAGTAGGAACCAACTCAGCAACTCCTAACAACAATTCAAATAAAACCTATATTTCAATGTTGGGGGTCAAGTCTTATTACAAATATTGATATAATGACTAAGATACTTTCTATACCTCTTTTCACCTTCCACAGTTTGTTTTGGCTTGTTTCTTGTGACAGAAGTTGAATGATTAAGAATCCTAAAAGCAAATCAATACACGTATTTTAAAACATATTAAAGAGAATAATGTGTACAGCACAAGATATAAAATCTTCCAAATAAACTGCATCTGGTCCATGCGGATCTTTGCTAGAAAACAATATTTAAATATTATTTCAATAAGATGTCCATAAGTATGCTGGCTATTTAAAAGGAATGAAACTCAACAACTCTTCCATGCATCTTCTTTTATAAACCCTTTCTCAAGGTTTGTGTATCTTTTTTTACCCTCTGTTTATCTAACTTTTGGTTGAGATAGAAGACAAAAAGTTAAGAAATTTTTAAGTACCATCAAGGCTGATTACATTTTCCTGTTACAATAAAAAACATGAGGTATATTGACATTACAAGGAAATAATAAATACATAATTGCTTCAACAGGAGTCAAATAATAGACCTTAATTCTAAATGCATAATTAATGTTAAAGCTCAAATATTTAAAACATACCTCAAACTTATTAAATCTTTACCAACCAAATGAAACCATATTTGAAGAAAACAAAAATTAAAAATAATAAAGAACTATGAGAAAGAGCTATTTGTTCATCATTTTGTTCGATTCTAAATATTAACCTCATATTTAAAAATAATGAAATATTAACTACTTTAAACATAGATACCTAACATATTTCAGAGTTCTCATTTAGTATTGATGTGGATATAAACGTAGTTTTCAATTTTAAAATTAGTGTTATTTGAGGGTGAGCCAAAAAGTATTGCTACTGGGGTTCTAGATTATATATGTATGGGTTTATTCCAAACAAAATGTATTTAAACATGCCTCTCTAATCAATGGACAGCTGCAGACAAGGTCTTTCAATAATGCACTTGTCTTAGTGACATTGACAAGGGTGCCTTGGATGAAAATAAAAGGGTTCCCAGGAGATCTTTAGGGCCAGTTAAATTTCAAAGCAGAGAAATCAGTTCAGAAGATTATGGCAAATGTTTTTAAGGATTCCTCAGGCTAATCTTGATATATTTCTTCAAAAGACACAAAATGATCTTGGGGGCATGTCATGAAGTTATAATAAAACTGAAAACTGCATTGGTGAGAAAAAAGCCAGGAAAGTTGTGCCAAAAAAAAAAATTTTTTTTTTTTTCCCCATCATAATAATGCTTATTCCTGCAGAGCAGTAAAGACCGTTCTAAGAGAACTTCACTGGGAATTCTTACCCATCTACCGTACCACTCTGATCTGGACTTTCCAGACTTCTGTTTGTTCCCCAATCTCAAAGAACATTGAGAAAGAGCACAGTTGGAGTCCCTTGATGATGCCAAACTTGCCATTTGACATGGTGTAAATTGAAGAGCATAGAATTCTTCAGAGAAGGGGTAAAGAGTTGAAAATTCCACCTCCAGCAGTGTATAGATTTGGAGGGCGAATATACTGAGAAACAACAGCTTCAGATTTTGAGTTTTTTTAATGTAATAAACCTTTTTATGATTTTGTAGCAATAATTTTATGACTTACCCACATAAAGAGTAAAGTATCTGCTCTTTATTTAACCTCCTCAGATGTCAACTATCAACAGAATATACAGGATATAAGATTTTCAAATTAAAACTACAGAATGACTAATATGAGTTGGTAATTACACAAATATGGCAAACATAGAGAAACCAATTTCCATTAACTCTGATTCCCTCACTAGTTTGGCTCTAATAGTCTCACTAAGTAGAAGACACAGGTAGGTACAAAGGGCAATTATCCAACACAGACACAAATCAGTGTAACTTTACACCAAATGTTTACAGGATTTGATACCTTTATTCTTCTTTGTATGGGCATACACTAACCTTGTACTGAATCTCCAAATGCCAAAGGATTAAGGTAATGAAATATTTAATACTATTAGGGAAAAATACTGTTAAAGAGTGATTATTAAAACAAAAACAAACTGAGACACAGCAGTGAATACTTCCCTAAGAGGGAACATCAGAATTACTGGGAGAAGAAGAAAAGAGAACATCAATCTATATCTTCCCTATTGTTCCTTCTGATTCCTTCCTCTACCACCACACTCAATCTGCTGTTGTGATTACTGATGTGTTTGAGGCACATTGGAGTAGAAAGAAAAAAATGTTGAGATTAACTTACCCTATAAAATACTTTTATGCACTTGAAAATTCATCTGTATAAAATTTTGCAGTGAATATTAAGGTTTTGTTTTACTCTGTGATATTATTTTATCTGACATCAACTGTAGAATATGACTACATTTCCCTAGTCCAGTTACTAATATTATATTTTTAATAGAAGAGTATACAGTTCAGTTGTATCAACAACCTAACCCCCTAGTTTTTAACACTTCCACAAACTCTAGATACCTTGGTGCACGTCCAGCTGCTCTGGTCCTCTGGAAGAGTTTTTCACGGAATGAAGTTCTATAACATAAAGGTCTCCGTCTGTATTCACATTTCACGTACATCAATGAAACCAAAAGATGGGAGAAGTAGGAAAATGTTTTGGGAGAGGACAGGGAAGTCATTAGTAAAGCAAGCAGAAAAGAAAGACTTGGTAGATTTCAAGGGTTAAGAGTACTACCTAATTAGTTTTAACAAGCTAGCAGTTAACAAGCTGCTCCTCACACTGAAATGTTCCTATAATTAGATGAAAACCACATGAAACAGGTAATGCACACAATGTCTATAATTTTAAATTAAAACAATACACTTCTCAAACTCTGATTTTGTTTTCCATGCTCTTTAATTACACTTCACTCACAATTTGTCATAATTACACTTTGTTATTGAGCTTACTGCATAGTACTCAGTAGCACATCTTTCCACAATAAAGAAAAACTTCCACGGAACATCTTAAAAGCAAATATAATTATTAAAAGGAAAGACATCAGAAAATGCTATAAAGTTAGCAGGAACAAACATACAATGTGAATTAGTCAGTTGAAGCTATTTATTGTAAAAGCCTACATGTGTTGTAATGAACTGTGTTGTGGGAGCATGGTGATTCCAAAGGAAAAGCACGGGACTGCAAACCACAACGTCGACGGTTCGAGATTACCAGCTGCTCTGGAGAGGAAGATGAAGTTTTCTGCTCTCACAAAGATTTAAAGCCACAGAAACCCTATATACAAGGTCATTATGAGTCAGAACAGACTCACTGACACCGAACCACCACAACAACAGGTATTGTAATCTTTTCTTTAAGAGAAACTCCTGACTCACTGCCATCTAGTAGATTCTGACTCACAGCAACCCTGTAGAGTTTCTGAGACTGTAAATCTTTACCGGCGCAGCCAGCCTCATCCTTCTCTCTTGGAGCAGCTCGTGGGTTTGAAGAGTTGACCTTGTGGTTAGCAGTCCAGTGCTTATCCTGAAGACTCACACCAGGACTCCAATTGTTAATGAGGGTAAAATTAAGACTTCCTCAATAACTATGTTAACACAGTCTAAGTCATTGATTGAAGGGCGTCAGTATATTCAAACACAAGTAGAAGCAATACTCTTGCTTTGGGTGAATGTGATAAAGATTTGTTGTTGTTGTTGTTAGGTACAATCAAGGTGATTCCAACTCATAGCGACCTTGTATAGGGTTTTTGAAGAGCAGTTGCTGAGTTTGAACTGTAGAACTTGCAGTTCAGTGTTTTATTCTACAGTGCCACACCGGCACTACAGGATAAAGATTGGTGGTGTTATTAAGTGCTATAGAGTCGGTTCTGACTCATAGCGACCCTATATAGGGTTTCCAAGGAGTAGCTGGTGAGCTTGAACCACTGACCTTGCGTTTCAAACCGACTTTTCAGTCCAGCAATATTAACCCACAGTGCCACACCAGAACTCTATGATAAAGACTGCTGCTGTTGTTGTTGTTAAGTGCTGTTGAGTCAGTTCTGACCCATAGCAACCCTGTATAGGATTTTCCAAGGAGCAGCTGGTGAGCTTGAACCCCTGACTTTGTATTTCAAACCAACTTTGCAGTCCAGCACATTAACCCACAGCACCACACCAGGAGTCCAGGGTAAAGATTTTAAAATTCAACAATTCATTGTTAATATAAAGTACTTTAAGTCATGTATTTCAATTCGAGGAGGGGGCAGTCTTCTGAGTAACTAAGCTTCACATTTTAAATATGACTGTATTTTTATGCAAATAATGAGCACATTATACTTTCTTCCAATCATGTTCTCCTTGAAAGAGGTATTTTAGTAAGTGTGCTATGCTATTTTTTTATTTGTTCATATTTAAACAAAAATAGCTTAGAGCACTTACAAATGTCCCTCCTTGAGGGGAATTGGGCATAGTTAAAACACCATTTAACAAGTGCATTATTTGTATAAATGTTATGGCAATTGTTTTATCTCATTGAGGTTTTATTTGCTGGTCCCTACGCATTCCCTTTTTGGTATTTTATTCTTTGCCAGTGTCTTATTTTTACTTTCCTATGATAATTTCATCCATAAAATACAAACCTTCTTAAAAAAAATCAAACATATACTTTTAAATTGTTGTTAAGTGTCGTCGAGTCAGTTCAGACCCATAGCAATGCTGTAGAAGGCTTCCAAAGAGCAGCTGGTGGGCTTGAACCACCAACCTTGCAGTTCAAATCAACTTTGCAATCCAGCACATTAACCCACAGTGCTACATCATAATTTGGACTCCTGCTGTGAGGCTTCAGGATAACCTGTGGATTGCTAACAACCTTTTTAAAATAGTATGAACTAAACCAGTGGCAATGGTGCTATAAAGAAATCATCACTGAATTCCACGAGTGGTTTTTTTTTTTTTTTAATTACTTCTAGTTTTTTGAGTACACACGTGGATTCCTTTAGCTGAGAACTGATTTTGTGTCTAGCAGTCAAAGTAGAAGTCCTAGATGGTATGCCTTGGTATGCAAGAGTAATATTAATCCAGATACATCATCAAGACTAACCAAAAAAACAAAGATTGGCAATGATTGGGTTGAAACCTAGAAAGAAATGCTACAACTCCTGATTGCTATTGTTAAGTGCCATCAAGTCCATTCCAACTCATAGTTACCCTGTATAGGGATTCTGAGGAGCGGCTGATTGGTATGAACCACTGACCTTGCAGACAGCAGTCCAGTGCTTATCCTACAACACCACTCTTGATAGCTTTGTGATTTTAAATAGCATTTCATTCCATTCATTACTGTGAACACCCAGTAATACAGAGCAAAAGGGAAAATGAACAATCATAAAAATTGACAACATAAAATTCACTGTACAATATATCCTCTATAACTGCAACCTCAGTTCCAGCCAACATATTGTTGTTGTTGCTAAGTGCTGTTGAGTTGATTCTGATTCATAGTGACCCTGTATAGGATTTCTGAGAAGCAGCTGGTGAGTTTGAACTACCGCTTTTATGGTTTGCAGCCCAGCACTGATCCTACATTGCCACACCAGAAGTCCGACCATCATATTGTTGTTGTTGTTGTTAAGTACCGTGGAGTCGGTTCCAACTCATAGTGGCTCTGCACAGGGTTTCCGAGGCTATAAATCTTTACAGGAGCAGAACGCCTCATCTTTCTCCTGCGGAGCTGCTGGTAGTTTTGAACTGTTGACCTTGAGGTTGGCAACCCGACTCGTAATATTGTTGTTGTTAAGTGCCGTCGAGTCGGTTCCGACCCATAGCGACCCTGCACAGGGTTTCCGAGGCTGTAAATCTTTACGGGAGCAGAACGCCTCATCTTTCTCCCGCGGAGCGGCTGGTAGTTTC
>NW_006408773.1:4062313-4093895 GCF_000296735.1 Chrysochloris asiatica
CCTCATCTTTCTCCCGCGGAGCGGCTGGTAGTTTCGAACCGCTGACCTTAAGGTTCGCAGCCCGATTCGTAACCACTACGCTACCAGAGCTCCTTACTCATAATATTAGGGGTGAGTTAATTAAATATTTGAGCAAAACTATTTTTTAAGTTGATAATTTTGTATGGCCTGAGAGTGATGTTATAAATTTTGGCAGATAAAAGGTTCCCCATCCCTGCTCTATAAGATTAATTTTAGAACCTTATGGTTTATTCAAATGCAAGTATTATGACAGTAAATAGGAAATTTTAATTTCTCTAGATCTAAGAGAGCTGAGCAATAGCAACATATTTTAAAAGCAGAAAAGATCATTTAATGGAGAAAATACTGGGTTTAGTGAAAAAAAAATCTGAGATTCAATTTAAATTCTGTAATTAACAGAATTAGTTAGAGATCTAATTTGAGTTCTCTATACCTGGTGTGGACTCCTGGTGTAGTGCTGTAGGATTAACACTAGACTGCGAACCACAAGGTCAGCAGTTCAAACCCACCAGCTGCTCCTCAGAAAGAGTCATGATAACTCCATGACATTTAACAATAACATACCTGGTACAGTGCTGTAGGATATATAAGTACTGGACTGCCAATGACAAGGTTGGCTTTTCAAACCCACCAGCCACTCCATGGAAACCCCATCCAAGGTCGATATGAGTTGTTAATGGCAACAGCTGCCATACCAAACCAAAACACCCACTGCCAACAAGTCTGTTTCAACTCAGCACCCCTACAGAGGGCTTCTCAGTTACTAAAACTTAAAAGAATGTATCCCTTACTTTATGACTAGGTCATTATATTTTTTTCAATGATTTTTTTTAAAGTAGACATAATTATTACACATTAATGTCACTGCATTTAGGGTTCTGAAACTAACCACAAGGTTAGCAGTTCAAACTTACCAAATGCTTCTTGGGAGAAAAATGAGCCTGTTTGCCCCTGTAAAGATTGAATCTTGGAAACATAAGGACTATTTCTGTTCTGTCCTATAGCGTCACTATGAGTTAGTGAGCTTATCTAGGCTGCTAACCAAAAGGTTGGCTACCCAGCGGCCTCCCAAGAACAAAGGCCCAAAACTCTACTTCCAAAAGAATCAGCCACTGAAAACCCTACCGAGCAGACTTCTACTCTGATATACATGGGATTGCCTTGCATCAGGGATGACTAAGCACTCGACCTCAAGGTCGGTTTGAACCGCAAGGCGGCAGTTCAAACTCACAAGCCACTCCTTGGAAGTCGCTCCTTGGAAACCCTATACAGGGTCGCTATGAGTTGGAACTGATTCAACAACACTTAACAAAAACAACATTTGATAAGGAGGATAAAGAGGAAAAATATCACAGAAAGATAGAAGTATAATTTATTTAGGGAAAATATAATTTTTAAAACTTTAAAAAAATTAACAGTTCAAAGCAATCAATTAATCCAGTAACAATACTGATCTTGTTGTTAGGTGCCATCATGTTGGTTCCGACTCATAGTGATCATACATACAAAAGAATGCAACACGCCTAGTCTTGTACCAGTCTAACAATCATTGTTTAGTTTGAGCCCATTTTTACAGCCACTATGTCAATACATCTCATTAAGGGTCTTCCTCATTTTTGCTGACCCTCTACTTTACCAAGCACGATGTCATTCTCCAAAATAATAGTATTACTGGGTCGCTATGAGTTGGAACCGACTCCATGGCACATAAACACCACCATCATTTTATACAAGACACAGCGCTAGGTACTAGTTTGTACAGATTACAAAACAATCACAAACCCCAAACCTATAGAAAGATAGTCATTCTCGTTATGCTGTACCTAAGCTTGAAAGAATAATTCAAGTTACAAGGGATAGCTAATATGACAATAGTAGAAAATGGAAAATATATAGACAGTATATGTATACACACATACACACAGAGCCTGATGTGTCTCTGTAGGATAAGCACTGAACTGCTAACTGCGAAGTTGTCAAACTCACCAGTCGCTTCTTGAAAACCCTATACAGGGTTGCTATACATTGCAATCGACTTGATGGCATTTAGAAACAGCAACAACATGACAACGAAAAAAATCTAAATTTCTGTAAAATGCCATTTTAGCACAATGAGAAAAAAATGGATACTGTGTGGGTGTTATATTCTCCTAATGCAGCCCTAAAGTTTGAGAATCTTGCCCTATCTGCAACCAAAAGTTCTTATAAAATCAATATTCCCGGCTTGTGATGCTAAAATACAATTCTGTCACCTGTTAGGTAGAGGGAACAGAAATTCAATGACTTTTTTAAACTTCTGTCATCAAACATCTAAAACAAAACAGCTGTCTTGATTTAACTATACATGCTTTATATATGCCAGGGTAAAAACACACAACCTCCTAAACAGCCGATAACAAAAGGCCAATCAAAGATTGGAAGATAAATAATAAAAGAGTGACAGAAAGTTATGGTGGAAGAAAGATGTGAACTGGATATGAGTATACATTATATATACAAGGGATAAAGATCAATTTATAGTATGAATAAATAAAATAAATAAATAAAATAAAGACCAATTTATAGTGTGAATTTTAAAATATTATAATGTAGCAATTATGCTAAAAAGATACTTAGGGGCTACCTAATTTATTACAGTGTAAGATATTATCCAGGATTCCCCTAAAATGTGGCCTCTTTTTTTTACAAACATTTATCATTCATTAATTTTTAATAGTAATTATTTTTAAAAGCAAGCTATTTAAACAAATGCTGTATGCTTACAGTTTAGACTTTCCAAACTGTGATCATATGATCAATTAACATTGAGAGTTTTGAATAAGTGAAATTAAATACATATTAGGCACCCATGTTAAATGTACCAAAATTAGTCTCTTGATTCTCTAAAAATTAAAAAAAGACATCTGACATATTTTTATTATTTAAAAACTATGAATATAATAATAGTCAGCACATTAACATGTCAATATTATCCCACCCTCAGCAGCACATGAAACCTTTCCAGCATGAGTATCTTTCTCAATGCCAACAGCAGACATTTGGTGAAAGCCTACAGAGGGAGAAATGGTCTTTGGCGAAGAAATTGAACAAAGTGAGCCTCTGACCTTCAAATCAATACGATGATATAACCAAACACTATGCAGTTTAAATGGATTCTAATGTGTTCACAAATGTTCCAAGTAATCTGGAATCTGATAAAAAGCATACTACTTACATATGTGGCCTTGTAGGATAAGCACTGGACTGCAAGGTCAGTTTGAACCTCAAGGTTGGAGGTTCAGAACCGACTTGATAGCACTTAACAAAAACAACATTTACATATGACAAGTACTTAGAAAAAAAATAGTCTAAAATATATTTTTTGCTGGGAAACTAAAAAGAATATCAGCATTCAGATACACTCATCAGGAATAAAAAAAGAGATACCTATGCATCATTTGTGGCGCTACAGGATAAGCACCGGACAACAGATAGTTTGAATCACAAGGTCGGTGGTTCAAAGTCACCTGCCACTCTTCAGAAACCCTATTCAGGGTCGCTATGAGTCAAAACTGACTCAAAAACACTTAACAACAACAAAAGCAATATTAAATATGATGTCTGTATGCTTATAAAATATTCTGTTAAGCGCTTATAATTTTTAAATTCCCACCTAAGGAATTCTTACTGTTAGTTAACTGCTCCTCGAAATAGATCTTAGGAGGGTCCTAATGTTTACTCAAAATTTCATATAATTTATTTTAACAATCTTTAAGTAACTGGATTTAATGATCATCAAATTTACCTACATAAATCTCATTACTGAAAAGAATACCTGTTTTTCTGCTCTTGCTGCAGTAACTGAGCGGCTATTTTCCTCAAATCAGTTACTTCCTTCAAATCATCATCCTCTTCCTCTGCAAGTAACTGTTCTTTCTCAGGTCTGAAAGGTGACACACACATGGTTATCAAAAAATTAAGGCAGACTATATATTATGCCGGCTTTCAGAAGTAAAAACCATTTTCTTTTTGTCCTATTTTCATATTTTTAAAGTAATAGCTCCCATTCTCCTCTCCCCAAAGCCCAATAACAAGTATTCATCTACTTCTTTCTCTGTGCACTTGCCTATTCTAGATGTTTCATAAACATGTGATTATATAGCATTTGTTCTTTTGTGTCTGGCTTATATCATTTAACATAATATTTTCAAGGTTTACCCATGTGGTAGCATATCTCAGAACTTCATTTTTCTTTATGGCTGAATAATATTCCACTGTAAAGATATATCACATTTTATTTATCCATTCATCTGTTGATGGCCATTTACGCAGTTCACACCTATTGGCAACTGTAAATGGCACAGCTGTGAACATTAGAGTACCAGTATCTATTTGAGTCCAGGCTTTCAATTCTTTGAAATGTGTAATTGGTGGGTTACATGGAGTCCTGGTGTGGCGCTACAGGATAAGCACTAGACTGCAAGATACACAGTTCACACTCACCAGTTGCCCCCTCAGAAACCCTATACAGGGTTACTATGAGTTGGAACCAACTCAATGGCACTTAATAACAACAACAACACGGCAATTCTGTGCTTAACTTTTTAAGAGCAACCGAACTGCTTTCCACAGCAGCACCACCATTTTACCTTCCCAGTAGCAATGGATGATGATCCCAATTGCTCCACATTCTTTTGTTAATATTTATGTTCCATTTTTATAATAAAGGAGTTCCTGGGAGGCACACATGGTTAATAAACTTGACTGCTAACTGAAGGGGAGCACAGCGGCTCTATACGATAAGCACCATGGTTGCTATGAGTCAGAATCGACTCCACTGCATGCAACAACAACTGAAGGTTGGAGATTCGAGTATCCCTAGATGTGCCTTGGAAGAAAAGACCTAGTGAGCTACTTACTTCAGAAAACTCAGCCATTGAAAACTCTATGGCACACTACTTTGTTTATTTTGGCAAATAAGGAGTTACCATGAGTCAGAACTGACTCTATGGAAACTGTTTTAATGGGTATGAAGTTGCATTTCATTGTGGTTTTGATTTACATTTTCGGAATGATTAAAGAAATTAAGCATTCATTCTTTCATGTGCTTGGTAGCCATTTTATTTTCTATGGAGAACTATTCATTCAAATCATTTGCTCACTTAATTGTCTTTTTGTGTTGTGTTACTTGTAGGAGTTCTTCATATATTGTGGAAGTTAAAATCTTATCTGAGAATATGATTTCCAAATATTTTCTCCCATAATGCAGATTGCCTTTTGACTTTCCTAATAATTTGCCCCTTGATACACAAAAGGTTTTAACGTTGATGAAGTCCAATATATGAGGGTGAGTAAAAAATTATCCACACTCTGGCTATAGAATTTATTTTAATCAACTTTTATAAAAGATAAATACATCATTTTTCAACATAACTCCTTGCTTTTCAATATACTTTGTCCATCTGTTAACAAGCATTCATAGTCCATTATTAAAAATCTTTTAGACTGAGTTGTGAGCCACAAATACACCATTATCTTTTCTTAGTGAGAGGTGAATCCTCAAAGGGCTGCTTTCAGGGGACCAAACAAGGTCTGATGGAGCAAGATCAGGATGATAGGGAGGATGCTTTAACACTTCAGAAAGAAGTTTATGCAGAATGTCAACAGTGTGGGCAGAGGAGTGAGGATGTGCATTCTCACGCAAGATTACAAAGCCCTTGGATAGCAGTCCACTGTCTGAACCCAAGTTAACGCCTCAGCTTTTCAGTGAGCATCTCACACAATAATGAGTACTATTGACTGTTGAACCTTTTTTCCTGATAGTGTTCTAACACTAGCCTTTGAGAATCCCAGAAAATGGTAAGCACAAATTTTACAGTTGATGGTTGACTTTTGAATCCTTTCTTGGTCAGCGACTGAGGATGCTTCCATTCCATATTCTGTAATTTACTCTCAGATGTGTAGTGATGAATCCATGTTTCATCACCAGTAATGATTTTTTCAAGAAACTTTTACCTTCCTTCAAGTATTGGTCCAAATTTCATTTGCAAATGTCCAAATTCTTCTGTTTATGCTCTTCCATGATTGGTTTGGTGCCCATCTTGTACAAACTTTTTGAAACCCAAGTCTGCCATGGTTTATTTCATAGGCAGAGCCACGGCTAGTTTGCAAATGGTTTGTCACATAGTCCACTGTCACTCGTCTATTCAACAGAGTTATTTCACATGCATGCTCAATTTTGTCATCAGCCGTGGACATTGACAGGCATTTTAATATAACCAGAGTGCAGATCATTTTTTAATCACTCTCATATATTATTTATTTTATTGCTGGAAATTTAAGCATCATATCTAAGAGTAATCCAAAAACAACAGGTTCTAAAGCTTTAGATCAGTTTTCAACTAAGAGTTTTTTTATTTTTTAGCTCTTATGCTATTGATCCAATTTGAGCTAATTTTCATACATGTAGAGATCCAGTTATCCCAGCACATTTTGTTGAAAAGACTATTATTTCCGCATTAAATGAACTTTGTCAAAAAACAACTGGCCATAGATGTAGATGTTGATTTATATATATTCAATTAGACATATCTGTGGTGCTGAAGAATAATGTGCTGGACTGCAAGGTCACTTTGAACCACAAGATGAGCGGTTCAAACTCATCAGCTGCTCCTTGGAAACCCTATACAGGGTCATTATGGTTCGGGACTGACTGGATGGCACTTAACAACAACAACATCAATAATAAGGAGTCTTGGTGTGGATACACACTGTACTGATAAATACAAGGTCAGTGGTTCACCCACCAGCCGCTCCTCAGAAACTCTATACAGGGTGGCTATGAGTTGGAACCATATCAGCGACACTTAACAACAACATTCTTAAAAGAAAGAAATGTAGACTCAAATATACCAATAATGATGAAGTTACAGGACTGGATTACATTTTGTTCTGCTATACATGGTTGTTGGCACCATGTATAGCACCACACTGTTTTGATTACTATAGCTTTGTTATATGCTTTCAAAATAGGTAAATGTGAATGCTTCTGTCTTCTTTTTCAACATTTCTTTGGCGATTTGTAGGATTTTCTATTTCCAAGAAAAAAGACTGCTAAAATTTAGTAGAGATTGTGCTGAAAATGTGTATGTAGCAATGACATCTTAACATTATTAAGTCTTCCAATATATTGGATATCTTCCCACTTATTTGGTCTTCTTTAATTTCTTTCAGCAATGTTTCATAGTTTTCAATACAAGGAACTTTCACCTTTTCAGTTAAATGTATTGCTAGGTGGTGGTTGCTACTGCTCAGGGCTCTCTAGTCGTTTCTGATTCATAGTGACCCTGTATAGGCTTTCCAAGGAGTGACTGGTGAGTTTGAACCATCAACCTCATGATTCAAACTGACATTGCAATCCTGTATTTATCCTACAGGGCCATATTCTTAAATGCCATTAAAAATGGAATTGCTTTTTTTATTTCTTATTTATGTTATCCATTGCTTGTGCATAGAAACACAACTGATTTTTTTTTAATAATTGATTTCTCTACAAAAGAAAAATACACAGTAAAACATATGTCAATTTAACAATTCCAACATGTACAATTCAGTGGCATTGATAGAATTTTTTAGGTAAGGTAACCATTCTCACTCTCCTTTTCTGATTTATTCTTCGTTTATTAACATAAACTCACTGTCACCTAAGGTTCCTGTCTAATCTTTCAAGTTGCTGTTGTCCATTTAATCCCATATAGGCAGATCTTAAAAGATTCTTTTATAAAATCTTTTGTCAAAATGTTCTGTAATGGTAGCTAGGAACCACCCAGTATTTCTGGTTTCAGGGAAAAGGAAACAGTTGTTCATGTAAGTAATTGGTCAGACATTTTATATCGTCCTCCTATGCCTGACTCTCCTTCTTCCTCTGTTGGTCCAGAAAAACTCTTGTACTTTGAGTGGCCAGTTGAAAGCTTTTAAGAATCCCAGCACTATGCAACGAAATAGGAGGTAACGCAGAAGCACTAAGCATGATATTAGACCAATTAACTAAGACAGCTCATGAAACCATAACCCAAGGAGCTATGTCCCATGAGGTGTTTGGTTGTACATAAGCAACCTCAGTAGATACTATTTATTGATTTGTTGGTCACTGTTGTAGATACATCTAGATATCGAACTAATTTTTGAGTGTTGATCTTATACCCTGCAACTTAAATTTTTCTTATTAGCTCAAATAGCTAATGGACACTTTTGGGATTTTCTACATATAGGATCATGTCATCTGCAAAACAGTTTAACGTCTTCTTTTCCAATATTTGTTGTTGTTATGTGCCGTGGAGTCGGAACCGACTCATAGCGACCCTGTACAGGGTTTCCGAGGGTGTAAATCTTTACGGGAGTAGAAAGCCTCATCTTTCTCCCGCGGAGCAGCTGGTAGTTTCGAACTGCTGACCTTGAGGTTTACAGCCCGATTCGTAACCACTACGCTACCAGAGCTCCTTATAGATGAATGTTATTTCCTATCTATCTATCTATCTATCTATCTATCTATCTATCTATCTATCTATCTATCTACCAACCTACTTTCCTAATTGCTCTGGCTAGAATTTCCAATAGAATGCCTTATTTAGGGGAAAACATTAAGTTTCTTGTTCACTGTGCATTTTTCATAAATTCCCTCACTTACGTTGAGGAACTATTATTATATTAATTTTGCAGAGCATTTTTTTCAATATGATAGAATGTAAGATTCTATCAAATACCTTTTCTGCATTGATTGAAATGACCATGTGATTATTCGCCATCATTCTATAAATGTGATATAATACACTGAAATTCTTACCTTGAAATACCTCATTGCATTCCTGGGTAAATCCCAGTTTATCATGGTGTATATTTTTAGTATACTATTGGATTCCGTTTTCTAGTATTTCGTTGAGAAAGTTTGCATATATATTCTAAGGGATACTGGTGTGCGTTTATCTGGCTTTAGTATCAGGGTAATTCTGGTGTCATAAAATATGTTAGGCAATGGTCTCTCCTCTCATTAGCTTTCAGAAGAGTTCACGAAGGATTGGTGTTAATACTTTAAATGTTTTCTAGTATTCACCAGTGAAGCCCTCTAGTCAGAGACTGTTCTTTTTTTAGGTTTCTTTAATATAGATTCAATCTTTTCACTTGTTATTCATCTGATGAGATTTTCTATTTCTTCCTGAGTCAGTTAGGTACTTTGTGTGTTTCAAGGAACCTTTCCATTAAATCATGTTTATCTAATTTTTTGATGAACAACTGTTCATACTTTATTCTTATAAAACATTGTATTCCTACAAGGTCAGCAATATCCCCCACTTTTATCTAATTTTAGTTATTTTCTTCTTCTCTCTTTACTTTGTCAGTCTAGCAAAATGGTTGTCAATCTTGTTGATTTTTTCAAAAATTAACTTCTTGTTTTGTTGAGTCTACAGTTTTTCTATTTCACTTATTTTTTCTCTAATCTTAAGGAGCTCTGGCAGCATAGTGTTTACTAGTCGGGCTCTGAATCTCAAGGTTAGTATTTCGAAACTCCCAGCAGTTCCATGGGAGAAAGATGAGGCTTTCTGCTCCTGCAAAGATTTATAGCCTTGGAAACCCTGTGCAGGGTTGCTATGAGTCAGAACCACAGCACACCACCACCATCACCACCACTGTAATCTTTATTAGTCTTAGTGTGGTGCTGTAAAATAAGCACTGGACTGCTGTTAACTGCAAGGTCAGTGATTCAAATCCACCAACTCCTCCTTGGAAACCTTATACAGTGTCACTATGAATCAGAACTGACTCCACGGCACATAACAACAACAATAACAATCTTCATTAGGGAGCACAATGGTTCTGCAAGATAAACATCCATCTGTGAACCACAAGGTCAATGGTTCAAACCCACCATCCATTCCTCATTAGAAAGATGAGGCTTTCTGCTCCCACAAAGATTTACAGCCTTGAAAACCCTATACAGGGTCACTATGAGTGGTACCAACTCAATGGAACTTAACAACAACGATCTTTATTATTTCCTTCCTTGTGGTACCTTTGGACTATGCTCTTCTTTCTCTAGTTTCTCAAGGACCATTTTCGTTTTTTAATACCATGTGCAAGATAAAATCCTAATGTCTTTGAGTTAAAATATTAAATAAGAAACTGGGAATCTCCCAATACCAAAACATATGCCCATCTTCTTTCTACAATATAAACAACTGCACACTGGTAATATTAATATACAGTCCTGGTGTGGCACTGTGGGTTAATACACTAGACTGCCAAGTCGGTTTGAACCACAAGATTGTTGCTCCCCAGAAACCCTATACAGGGTCATGAAGGGTCAGAATTGACTCAACAGCACTTAACAACCACAATATTAGTATAATTAATAGTTATCAAAATAAAGCATATAACCATTATGCAATTTCTGAAATGTTTCAACACAATTTACCAATACTTATTCCTCAGTCTTGAGTTTATAATAAGCATTTCAAAGGTCTGTATGACATATTTTTTAAGTTCATTTAAAAAATGTTAAGAAAAGTTCTCATTTTATTGACTCACCTTGATATCATCAGTTTATTTATTTTGATTTTTTAAAATATCTATGCAAAATGTTTAAATAAGTGAAATGTAAAATGAGCTCAAACAGAAATAATATGTTTGTTGGAACATATACATTTTAAATAAGTTATTCTCCAAATTCAGTAATTTTATCCCTAAGGTCTGCCATTTTAAAGAAAACCAACAACAGATACCTTAGTATCAAACTATAAGACTTTCTATCTATATCACTTGTTCCTCTCCAGTCTAGACAACTCTCCTCATGATATAGAACAGAAAGTAAAAGAAGAATAAAGTATTAAGAGTACAAGATAAAGCAATGTACCTTCGTACAGGGTACCAGAGATCATCAATTAATAAATGAAATAATTTGAAGGAAGCATAAGACCACCACCCTTGTCATCAAGTTGATTCCAACTAAAAGTGTAAAGAAAAAAGTCTGGGGACAGAAAGAGCTCTGTGGATTTAGGCAAGAAACTAATTGTTTCATTTCTTGTAGGAAAGTTAAGTTTAGAGTCTCTTATCTACCCTTAAGGATTTCAAATGAGACACACAGGAAAGGACTTAGCACAGATCTTGGTACATGGAAGATGTTCAACAAATGTTGCTTCCTTTCTGTAGCTATGGAGCAAACTGAAGGAATGAGTGAAAAAAATGAAGTAGAGTACAGTTCAATATTTCTTAAGATGAACAATACATAAAAATTCTATAGCACAATTAATTTAAAATAAACTATGAAAGTAAATACACTAAAAAGTACTATAACTAGTCTGGCATACTGGAAAGTGTATTAAACCAAGAGTTGGAAGACCTGAGTTCCAAACTTTTGCAACCTCAAGTTTCCGTTTCCTTACTGGCAAAAAATATGCCAACACCACCTTTTTTATACATAGCTTAAATAAAAGAATGCATAGGAATGCACAGTCCTCTTCAGTGTCCATATAAATAGGAGATATTATTGTTACATTCTGGGAGAGGAGCGGAGCAATAGTATGTATCTCACACAATTGAATGCTTACTTAAATTTTCAATTTAATTGAAGAATACAGATGAAGTATTTACAAATTAACTATATAAAAAAGGAGAAGTAAATGAGCAAAATATTAAATTCTTTCAAGTTGTTGAACGACAACTTCAGTTCCAACTCATAGCAACCCTGTATAGGCTTCCCGAAACAGTACATCTTTGTGGGAGCAGAAAGCCTCATTCAAATGGAAATAGCTCATAAATATTTCAAGTATATCTAAGTAACATTTCAATTCAAGAATTCTTATTCGCTTACCTTTTGTCGTTTCCCAGTTCTCCATTTTTCTGAGATTTTTCAGGACATTTTTCTTTTCCCTTATAAAAGAGAAAGTTTTTATTTTAAATTGTATGGTCCATTTGTGTGAGATTAAGGAAAACATTATTATTTATTACAAGGTTTGTTTGTTTTTTACCTTAAGAAAAGAAACAAATGATCCAATATGTACATCTCCTTGTTCAGGAACTGCAACATCTTCTGTGTTGGGGTCGATAAAATCATACACCTCCTGGTCTAAGTATAGATTAATATTTATTAGAAATTAAGTATAATAGCCTGCATGCTCTGACACTGTAGTGCTTAGAATAAAAGTGAATTAATTCTTTAAAACAAGCTGGGCAATTTTTCATTAAAAAATCCATTCTATGTACATGAAATAAAAATGGAAGACATTGTATAAATTACCTTTCTGAGAATCCATTTTACTTCCTATTGAATGACTGTCATTTCTTGATTCTGAGACTTGAGAGTGAAGGCTGATTGTGTCATCATCTGATGGCTGAATAGAATATGGAAAAACAAGCATTTTAAACATATGGTAAGGATTTGTTGTTGTTAAGTGCTGTCAAGCCAGTTCTGACTCATAGCAATTCTGTATAAGGTTTCCAAGGAGCAACTAGAGGGTTTGAACTGCTGACCTTCTGGTTTACAGTCCAGTGCTGATCCTACAGTGGCACACCAGAAGGCCTATAGTAAGGATTTAGTTGTTTTAATTTAATCTAAGAAGTATAGAGTATGTTTTACATTTCCAAATTTGAAACCAAACATTTATGTTAAAATGTCCTGTTCTACTTTAAAAGTCTGCATGTCTTTTATTCACTTAATATCATAAAACGTAATAACACAGTTTTTAAACAAAATAAAAACTCAAGTTTGTGTACCCTAATATTTTAAAACAAATTGGCAAGAAAGACTCACTTCTGTTGTAGATAATCTCTTCTCTCCATTATCACTTCCAATTCCAGAGTCTGGGCCATGATTTTTATTTGGATAAAAATCTTCCATACTAATAGGACACAGAAATTTTAAGGGCAGTTAATGTTTTTTTCTTAAAGCGATAATACCCACTTGATTTAAGATTGCTCTAGATAATATAGTTTAGATGTCTCAGGTCTTTAAGGACAAAACAAACAAACAAAAATATTGAAGTTGGGTCAATTCTGACTTAAGGTGATACCATGAGTTACAGAGTAGAACCAAAGTCCATTGTTTTCTTAGCTGTAATCTTTAAGGAAGCAGATCACTAGGCCTTTTTATCTGTAGTGCCACTGGATAGATTTAAATGGTCAACCTTCCAGTTAATAACCCACTGCAAACCATTTGTGTTACCCATAACTAAGATCTATAAGGACACAAGAGGGGAAATATCACAAAGCACTTTATTCATGTCCCTCATACATAGACAAGAAAATATGCAGCTAGAGTGGAGATGTAACTTACAAATGATTTTTAACACAGTGTTTGTAAATATACATTTATGATGTAATTTGTAAATTACGTTTATATTTATTCACATTATTTATTACAGTAAATTTAGTTAAAACCATTTATAAATTGCATCTCAACTCTATCCCCATCTTTTCATCTCCATTACAACCATCTTATTAAAGATCCCTAGGTCTCTTGACAGTACTGCAACAGCCTAAATGGTCCCTGTGCTTCTACTTTTGCTTATGTCTACCCTGTTGTTGTTGTGAGATGACAGTGAGTTGGTTATGTCTCATAGCAAGCCCATACACAACAGAATGAAATACTGTCAATTGTGTGCCATCCTCACAACTGCTGTTTATGCATCAGCCCATTGTTGCTGCCACGGTATCAATCCATCTCATTGAGGGTCTTCCTCTTCTTATTCACTAAACTTTCACTTTGTCAATCATGCTGTTTTTCAGAGATTAATCCCTCCTGATAACATGTCCAAAGTATGAGAGATGAAGTATCATTCTGTTCACTTCTAAGGAGCGTTTTGGCTGTACTTTTTTTTTTTTTTTTTCAGTTTTACATTCATTCTATCATACATCATTACATTGCCATAGTTACCATCCCATTCATGCATCATCACCCAACCAAAGGGTATACCCTGCAAGCCTGTCCCCCCACAGTCCTCAGCACACAGCCCTTTCCCTCTCTGGATCTCAAGTCCCCCGCCACTCCATCTCTTCATGTCATCTTCTCTGCCTCCATCTCGGGCCTCACTGCTGCTCTGGGTAGGGTCTTGCTCTCTGCTCTTCTCCATCGATGGTCCCAGGGCCCTCCACTCCTAGGCTGAAAAGTTAGTCACTCCCCTCCTTCTATAAAATGTCCACCTTTACATTTCCAACCCTCACAATCAGTCCTGATAACAATTATTCACTATTGATTGCATCACAAAAGACCCATCTGCATTTCATTTCATCAGCCCTTCCTGGACAGGCTGGATACTATTCACTGGAGACTCTACCTTCTTCCATGCCCTTTGGATCTAGGTTCCCTCTTGAAAGCTTGTAAGCCAGTTACTTCTTACCTTTGTATCCCTCCCCCCGTTTTGGGTAGCCAATGTCCACGTTTTGGCTGTACTTTTTCCAAGACAGATTTGTTTTTTTCTTCTGGCAGTCCAGTATCATAATCCAAATACACCAATTCTTCTCCTGTCCCCCTTATTCATTGTCCAAATTTCATAGGTATATGAGGCAATTGAAAATACCATGGTTTGCACACCTTAGTCCTTAAACATATCTCTGACCATGAGCATTCTAGAGAAACATTTTCTTGCAGATTTGCCTAATGAAATGTCATTTGATTTCTTGACTGCTGCTTCCATGAGAGTTGACTGTGAATCTAAGCAAAATGAAGTCTTTGGCAAGGTCGACATTTTGTCCATTTATCATGATGTTATTTATTGGTCCAGTTGTGAGGACTTTTGTTTTCTTTACATTAGGGTGCAATACATACTGAAGGCTGTAGTGTTTGATCCTCATCAGAAAGCATTTTCGTCCTCTTCACTTTCAGCAAGCAAGGCTATTATCATCTGCATATTGCAGGTTGTTAATAAGTCTTCCTCCAATCCTGACGCCATGTTCTTCTTCATATAATCCAACTACTCCGGTTATTTGCTCAGCACACAGATTGAGTAAGTATGGTGAAAGAACACACCCCTGATGCACACCTTTCCTGATTTTAAACTGTTCAGTGTTCCCTTGATCTGTTTCACACAACTGCCTCTTGCTCGATATACAGGTTCCTCATGAGCACAATTAAGTGTTTTGAGGTACCCATTTTATACAACGTTATCCATAGCTTGTTATGAGCCATACAGACAAATGTTTTTGCACAGTAAATAAAGCACAAGTAAACATCTTTCTGGTATTCTGTTTTAGTCAAGATCCAGCTGACATCAGCATGCATCTCCCTTATTCTACATCCTCTTCTGAATCCAGTTTGAGTTTCTGTCACACCCTGCTACAATTGTGTTTTAATTATCCTCATTCAGCCGAATTTTACTTGCATGTGATATTAATGATACAGTTAGATGATTTTTGAATTATGTTAGGTCACCTTTCTTTGGAATGGGCACAAATACAGATCTCTTCCATATGGTTGGGCAGCTGGCTTCCAAATTTTTTGGCATAGTCAAGTGTTGCATCAATTTACTGAGATATTTCAGTTTGTACTCCTTCAATTCCTGATGCCTTGTTTTTTGGCAATGCCTTCAGTGCAACTTGGACTTCTTCCTTTAGTACCATCAATTTTTGATCATATGCTACCTGCTGAAATGGTTGAACATTGACCATTTCTTTTTCGATACTGTGACTGTATACTCTTTCCATCTTCTTTTGATGCTTTCTCCGTCATTCATTATTGTGCCCACTGTTGTTGTTGTTAAGTGCCACTGAGTTGGTTTGAATCCATAGTGCATAGAATCCTTCAATATTGCAAATCAAAGCTTGAATTTTTTCTTCAATTCTTTCAGCTTGAGAAATGCTGAGTGTCTTCTTCCCATTTGGTGTTCTAATTCCAGGACCGTGCACATTTCATTATAATATTTGACTTTGTCTTCTCAAACTCCCCTTTGAAATTTTTTGTTCATTTCTATTTCCTCAAGTTGCTTTATCTTTTCTACACACAAGAGAAAGTTTCAGAGTCTCTTCTGACATCCATTTTGGATTTTTCTTTCTTTCCTCTCCTTTTAATGACCTTTTGAATTCTCCATGTATGACGTACTTGATGCCATTAGTGTCTAATGCATCAAATTTGTTCTTGAGATGATCTCTAAATTCAGGTTGGATATGGTCAAGGTCATATTTTGGCTCTTGTGGACTTGTTTTAATTTTCTTCAGCTTCAGCCTGACAAATTGATGGTTTTTCCCACTCTCAGTCACTGACCTTGTTTTGGCTAATGATAGGGAGACTTTTAGTATGGAGGTATGTAAACTAGATAGGGAATAATCTGGACAAAAGTAAAAAGAATGTTGGCAAACTGTGATAAATTTAACTAATGTCACCAATTTATGAAGAAATTGTCAAATAGGAGCCTAACTTGCCATGTAAATTTTCAACCCAAAATCAATAAAATATTACTTTAAAAACAAAACATAACATAAAACAGATCTTGTTATTTTCCTGTTTAATATACTTCAATGACTTTCCACTTGAAGCACAATTCAAACACCTTTTCGTCACCTACAAAGCACTACATGACTTGAGCCGACTCCCCCAAATCAACTTGCATTACCCAACCACTCAATTATTCTACTCCAGCCATACTAACCTCTTTTCAGTTCCTTGAACATACCAAGTTCCTTCCTACCTTAAATCCTTTGCATATGTCGTTTTTTCTGCCTGGCATGATCTACCCCTTTCTTCTGATGTGGCTGGCTTTTCTACCTAAATATATGGGCTTAAAACTTCACCTTCCTAAAAAAGACATTCCCTTAGCACCCTCTTGAAATATAGTCCTTTCCTTCATAACACTCAGCACAATTTGACATTATCCATCTGCTTTCTTGCAGATATGTATGTTGTCCAACAAAGCATAGGAACCTACCACACTAGGCATTCAACTAATATTTGTAAAATAAATAAAACAGTGAGTACCATTACTAAAGCAAATTAATTTTAATTAAATGATATAAAACAGACAATAGAGTTTAGAATACATAATAGCTATGAATTGTGTAGAATTATTTAATTGAGTACTATTCAAAATAGTGTTGTGCAGTGAAGGAATTATTTAATGCCTTTTTTAGCCATAAGTTTTATAAACTCCCATCAAAGGACTTTTACCTGATGGGTCTGGGTAACAGAAGGTGGATGAAGATGATGATGGATCATATGATTCAATTGTGAGTGATCTGTAGCAGGGTTAATTGTGAAAACTTGGAACTCTAACGTGGGTATAAAATGAGCCACCTTAGAAACAGGAACTGGGCATCTTATTATCATTAAAGGAGAAGAACCATGAGTGGAACACATCTTTTGGACTCCAGGTTTCCTCCACATTGAACCTCCTTGACAAAGGGACACTGGAAAAGTGGTAGAGGATCAGAAGTAGCAGAACCAAAGGCCAGAGTACAAGTCAGAGTGGTGGGTTTCCCAGCCTCCAGGGGGCAAGTAAAGCTGAGTGCCTTTAGGCAGGAGGCTTGCTTGTAGAATGGGGTTCCTCCAATCAGTTCATTGGTAGCTAGCTTTGCTGACCCATGAAGCTAGAGCAGAATGCCTTCAAGCTTAGGCTTGTGGTATGTCCTGTGGGCAGTTATCAGCAACCCTAAAAGAGCTCTGTAATATTGCCTGGACAGGCAAGAGGCCAAGCCAAGGGACCAAGGGCCAAAGAAAGGACTGTCTATAGCACAGCTGAGGAGAGCTGTTCAACCTGAACGAACTGAGCCTTGAACATTCCTGATCCTGTACTGTAATTTGTTAACTTCCCTAAGAAACTCCATAACTGTTGAGTACAGTGTCTGTGGCCACTGCAATGGATCACTGAGTCTCATTTAGTAGAGTGCTGTAGGAAGGATGATTTAGTGCTCATGTTTTTGCAACTGAACAAAATATTCTGTATGAATTGAATTTATTGTTAAGATATTTAATCCTACTTAGGCAACAGAAATATTCAAAGAAATAACCTATTTGGTAATTCAAAAAACATGCATTATTAACAACAGTACCTATTCAAAGAAGTAACCTATTTGGAAATTCAAAAAACATCAACATTTTTACATAAATGCAATGACAAATCTTTAAATATCTTAGACAGTGGTATAATCTCCCAGTCTCTAGTTTTACCCCATCAAAGTTATTTTCCATGTTACGAGTTGGAATTATGCTTTCACAAAATCTTTCCAACCAATCTACATCTTGGAAAGATGAATTAAAAAGAGAATATTAAACACACCTAGTCAAAATCTCAGGGAAGACAAACACTAAAATCAATGATAAATCATTTTTGGTCGAAATATAAATACTACTAAGAATATGAAGAAAGGTACCCATTAAATGCCTTGTCCTAACACCAATCTCAGTTCTAAGTGCAATGCCACTTGTTATTATATATGTGCCATATAGTGAGCACAGTGCTGAAAAAGTAGTGTTCCTGTGCTGTAATTTCAAACATACAATTTTTTTTATCACTAAAATCTTGATAAATATTTTTAAAGGAAATTCTAAATTCATTTCACTTTCACAAGAATCTATTCTAAGGTAGTAATATTCAGCTTCAGTCAACTGTTGATTATAACACTGTGAGTCAGCCTAAATTTATTCAGTGCACTCAAAATTATATCTTTTGTGCAAAAGGGGTTCAAAAAGTTAATGAAAAATGTCATTATCTTTTCATTGTATTTTTTCCATGAGCTTTTTGAAGCCTCCTCATAGAGAGAGGATGTCAACTATTGTAAAATGAAACTAGAATATCACATTACCTGTCTGTGAGAGGCTGAGAGGGCATTCTTTTATTCAGTGATGGAAGATCCAGGGAATCTGGTTTCTTATCCATTCTGCAGCATGCTTGGATATTTAAGTACTTGAATATATGTACTTTACCCTTTAAACATATCTGTTAACAAATAATGGAGAAAGTAGACTTCATTATGTAATTCCGATATAAATGTCATAAATGCCATCAGTCCTGGTGTGGCGCTGTAAGATATGCACTTGAATTCAAATTGCAAGGTCAGTGGTTCAAACCTACCATCTGATCCTTGGAAATCCTAGACAGGGTGGGTATGAGTTGGAACTGACTCAACAGCACTTAACAACAACATCAACTATACTTATACATTGAAATAATCTGAAATTATGTTGAGACATCACAATCTTGATAGTTTGTATATTTAAAGTGTGTATACTTTGCATATTCATTAAACCAAATCTGAAAACACAGATACCAACTGAAAAATTCTAATGCCATCTCTATTCTTACTGGAAAGCATAATTTAAACAATTTTTCTATATTTCACTAAAATTGTACAAATCACTAAAAAAACCCAGAATGTGACAATTCAAGAATGTTGCCTTTATTAGAGAAATTGCAGTGCTGAGAACAAAAGAAATAATACATGTAATTATTGAAAGTAATCTTCTCAGAACCACCACAATGCTTGGTGCAAATATTGGAAGAATGGGAATCTAAAGAAATGTAAAACACTAGGAAAATTAATTTATTAGAAGAAATAGGCTAGGATAATATGTAAAGAAGCTATTTTCACTGATGAGGAATAAAAGGAATCATGCAAGACAAAACACTATGGGAAATAAATTATTTTTCAGTATAAGAAAGATGGAAAATGATAGCTAAGGAAAAGGGAAGCCAACTTTATAAAGGTTAATTATAGTCATGATTACTGTTATGAAATAAATATCTCAAAAGCTATCATTTAAATTTTTTTTGTTTTATGGGCTCACAGTACATACATATAATGCATGCAAAAATAGCCAAATGCAAGAGTTTGTTGATTATTAACAAGAACAGTAAGACAACTATACTAAAAAGCAATGATCATCCCAGGTGAAAAAAGTTGCAACTTAGGTAATTCTAACAGCTACTAGTTCTGATCTGAACAATGAAAATTTTCATTTAAAAGGAAAAGAAAACGCTGTAAGCTAATAGAATATAAGTATATTAATTATTAATTATAATGTGCTAAATAGGATCCTAAGCAAACGAAATAAAAATATGTCACAACAGTTCAATCTGCAGGCCAACATGGGCAGCTTTTCGTACTGCATGAGTACAGGACTGCATGAGCCTGGCACCTAACAGCAACCTAACAATGGCAGTTAACACCGCTCACCACCAAGTTAAATAGTGGTGAATTATGTTGCCTTTTGTAAATTTAATTTCTACCTTTATCATGTATAGCGCATGATTTTAAAAAACAGGATTACAAAACTAATCACAAACAAACATAATTCTCCTTTCTACTTCTGTTACTCCCCAAGACCCAATCTCCACCTATAACTCTTTAAGCTGGTTTTCTGCTATTTCCAATATTCATAAACAATGTATTCTTAAAATTTTCCATTACAGATCTTATTTCCTGAGTTCTTACACACAGAGATGAGGATTTCTTACATTCCCACTGCCACCACCATCCCACGCCCTCTACCCATCCACTCACATAAACACACTTTCCCTTTTCTCAGAATCACATCATAGTGATTTAAGAACCTATATTCTGGACTCAGACTGCTTGAATGCTGGCTCTACACACACACACTTAGCCACGTGACTTGGACAAGTCATGTAACATAATTTTTTTTTTTTTTGGGTCATGAATGAGGATAATGATGTTGTTATTAGCTGCCACAGAGTCAGCCTCTAGCTCATGGTGACCTCATGCTCAATGAACAAAAGGCTACCCAGTCCTGCATCATTCCCATGATAAGTTGTAGATAGGGCCATTGTGATTCATACAGTTTTTACTGGCTGATTGTTTAAAGTAGATCTCCAGGTCTTTCTTCCCAGTATGTTCTCCTTTGGAAGCTCTGCTGAAACTTGTTCATTATCTTAGCAACATGAAAGCTTCCACTAGTAGGTAGTAGCTGACTGCCTAGAAATGGAACTGCTTTCTCACATGGAAGGTCAAGAACTCTATCACTATACCACCAATGTCCTTGAGGATAATGACAGAACCTGTCTTATAGGATGAAAGGAGTTGGTTAGCAGTAGGTTTCCAAGGCTGTAAATCTTTGTTGTTGTTGTCAGGTGCCATCGAGTCGGAACCGACTCATAGAGACCCCATGCACAGCAGAACAAAATAATGTCCGATCCTGGCCCAACCTCACTAACGCTGCCACACAAGACACCACACTTGATGCCATCTGGCTGATCCATCTCGTTGGAGGTCTTCCTCTTTTTCTCTGACCCTCCATCTTACCCAGCATGCCATCCTTCTCCAGCGACTATTCCCTCCTGACAATATGTCCAAAGTATGAGAGACGGAGCTTAGCCATCCTGGCCTCCAAGGAGCACTCTGGTTGCACTCTTCCAAAACAGATCTATTGGTTCTTTTGCCAGTCCATGGCACTTTTAGTATTCTGTTCCAACACCACAACTCAAAGGCATCAATTCTTCTACGATCTCCCTTATTCACTCTCCAGCTTTCGCATGCATATGAGGTTATTGAAAATACCATGGCTTGGGTCAGGTGCACCTTAGTCCTCAAGCTGACATCTTTACAGGAGCAGAAAGCCTCATCTTTCTCCTGCATGTATATATGTTGTTATTGATGTTAAGTGCTGTAGAGTCGGTTCTAACCCATAGTGATCCTATATAAGATTTCAAAGGAGCGGCTGGTGAACTTGAACTGCCGACCATATGGTTCAAACTGACTTTGCAGTCTGGCACATTAACCCACAGCACCACACCAGGACTCCCTTCTTTCTCTATATATTTATATTTAAATATACATCTATACACATTGTTGTTGTTAAGTACTGTGGAGTCGGTTCTGACTCATAGCAACCCTGCACAGGGTTTCCGAGGCTGTAAATCATTATGGGAGCAGAAAGCCTAATTTTTCTCCCGTGGAACAGCTGGTAGTTTTGAACTGCCGACCTTGAGGTTAGCAGCCCAATTCGTAACCACTACGTTACCAGAGCTCCTTATACATACATAAGTACACGCACATTTATATAGTAAGATTATATTTCATTTCTACTTTTAAAAAACTTTTTCCTAAAGTGACCAATTGCATCTTTTTTGCTTTTCACATAATTTTCTATATGATTATTACTAATTAACTCTCAAAATCTCTGATAGAATTATAAGTCTCCCGATTGTAAAATGCATCAATTCACCAAGCAGTTTCTTTCATTTTTGCAGGCAAATCCCTACTCCAAACCAATTAGTGACTTTCTATCACCCTTTTGACCTATGAACACTTGCCATTCTTGGCTATCAAGACTTTCTCTTTGTTTATGCCTTCATTTTGATGTGGCACATTATCTGCTAGCTTCCTAAAACAGACTGCATAGGATTTAAAAGATTTGAGACCTTGTATGTTTCAAACTGTCTTTTTTTTTTTTTTTTAATCTTACACTTAACTGATACTTTAACTGAGTATAGAAAGTTGGAAATGTTCTCTCGGCCTTTTAAGGCATCGTTCTAACATCTTCTAGCTTCCAGTGCTGCTGCTTAGAAACTATTCTGATTACTACCCCTATGAATGTGTCTCATTTACTTTAAACAGAAACCTTTAAGTATTCTGGTTTTGTTTCATGATTCCTGCAATAATTAGTGATTCCTGGATGGGTGTCTATTTCCAAGAGAGTTGATAAGAAGCAAGAAGTTCCTTCTGTGTATGGAAAGAAATTTACTGACAGTAGATATCACTGGTAATCAGACAGGGTCTAGTCATTGCAATAAGGGAAGGAGCTGTGGTAGCGTAGTGGTTATGAATTGGGCTGCGAACCTCAGGGCCAGCAGTTAGAAACTACCAGCTGTTCTGCAGGAGAAAGATGAGGCTTTCTGCTCCTTTAAAGGTCCTCGGAAACCCTGTACAGGGTCGCTATGAGTCAGAACCGACTCCATAGCACATAACAACAACAACAACACACACAGAATCCTAGTATGGTGCTACAGAATAAGCACTGGACTGCTAACCACAAGGTCGGCAAAAACCTACCTGCTGCTCTTATACATGGGTCCTACAAGTTGGAACTACCCGATGGCACTTAACAACAAATGCACACACACATACTCTCTCTCCTATTGTGTGTGTCTTTTCTCTCCTGGTTCAATCATTTTACCAAGAAAGAAATCCAACAATGACCTGATTGAGGTATATAATATGCAAGCCTTCTGGAGTCAAGTAAGTAGACTGGAGGGTAACATTCAGCAGGCAGGCTTTCACTATGCTCAGTCTGAGCTCTCATTCCTGTGCATGGAGTTCCTCACTCCAAAGCCTTTTGAGTTCAGTCTCTCTACAGTTATTTGATATGGTAATCAGTAGTCATATGAGGCTATTTAACTTAATTAAACCTAAATAAAATTAAAAATTCAATTCCTCTATCACACTATCGAATTTAAAGTGCATAATAGTCACTGTGGCTTACACACTGGACAGCAGAGATACAGAGTAGTTCCATTACTCCTGGATAGTTCTAATGGATAGTGATGCTATGAGGAGCAAACTCCAGTCTTCTGCTGAGCCAAGGGAGAGAGGATGCAAATGCTCCTCAGATCTGCGCTATCCAATATGGTAGCCACAAGCCACATGCAGTTATTTAAATTTAAATTAATCAAAATGAAACAAAGAAGTCCCTCAGTTTTACTAGCTGTATTTCATGATACTGAACAGCTGTAAAGAGACTGAACTAGAATATTTCCAACATCACAGAAGGTTTCACTGGATAGTACTCAGATATTCCACAACCTGGTGTGGTGGGTTACACATTGGGCTGATAACCACAGTGTCAGCAGTTTGAATTCACCAGCCACTCCACATCAGAAAGTAGAGGGTTTCTGTTCCAATAGAGATGTACAATTCCGGAAACCCTACATATGGTCACTATGAGTCATAATTGACTAGATGGCAGTAGGTTTGGTTTTATGGTTTGGTCCCTATGTTCATAGTTACCTGGTTCTTCTAAATCTCAAGCCATTTCCAGGTTTAACAGCGTAAACGGACTTACTTCTTTTTGCTTTCTCCAACAACAGAAAAAAAGGTTCATCTTTCAGTATTCAGCTAAGGCAGGTATAATCAGGATCTGTGGTTTCTGTGTCTACTTGGCTAGGCCATGGTTCTAGTGGTTTAGCTAAACACTAGACAAGTTCTTTTTCCACAGTGTAATGTAATCAATCAATCAATCAATTTAAAAGGGAGTTTCCTTAGGCTGTGTTCTGTTCTTGGTGGTGGTGGTGGTAGTGTGCTGTGGAGTCAGTTGCTACTCATGGCAATCCTGCATAGGGTTTCCAAGGCTGTAAATTTTCATGGGAGCAGAAAACCTTAGCCTTCTCCTGCAGAACTGCTGGTAGTTTCGAACTACTGACCTTGAGGTTAGCAGCCTGACTCATAACCACTACACTCCCAGAGCTCCTTCTGTTCTACTCCTTTTTGCTGTTGTTAAGTGCTATCCAGTCATTTCTGACTCATAGCAACCCTGTATATGGTTTCTGAGGAACCGCTGGTGAGCTTGAACCGCCAACCTTGCAGTTCAAACCAACCTTGCAATCCAATGCATTAACCTGCAGTGGGATACCAGGACCCCTGACTATAATAAATATCTTAGCAGAACTCACTCTCTTTCCACTCTGTACTCGTTCTGTCACATGACCTACAGATCTTGGGACATAAGCCTGAACAAGTCTCTAGCCTGCTACCTGACCTACAATTTTCGGATTTGTCAGTCCCTACAATTGTGTGATGTCATCAAGGTTATGTCGATCTCTCTTATCTATGTTTGTGTGTGTGTGTGTGTGTGTGTGTGTGTTAATGGTTCTGCTTTTCTAGAGTACCCTAGGATAGGATCCCAACCAGCCTGTGTGTGAATTCAGATAGGCATCGCCTTGGAAATAAGCAGAACGTAACTATATGAGAAGAAAACAGTTACCCTTTCCTTTGGATATATGGAACCACTGTGCCAGGGCACACAGCTTGAAAGCATTGTTGTTGTGTGCCAAAGACACCGTTCCAACTCACAGCAACCTTGTACAAAGTTTTGGAGAGTGGCTGGTGGATTTGAATTGCTAAGCTTGTGGTTACCAATCCAGTGTTTATCCTACAGGACCATACCAGGGCTCTAGCTCAGAAGTAGAATGGAATTTTGATGCCATGTGCCTCCTCAGCCATACATTATTGTGCAATGTAAGCAGATTCCTTGGTTACCACCACTCCATCTATTTTCTATTCAATAAAATTCTGGTGACACGTCTCCAATGTTACTCTCTCCTCTCCTGTGCTTTGTTCTTTACTGATTTATATTTTAGTTTTTCTTTTACTATTACTTGGATATGTTGTTGCTGTTAGTCGATATCAAATCAATCCTGAGACAGTGTGATGTCACATGTGCTCTACTGTGCTCTATATGTCTTGGTGTGGTGCTGTAGGATAAACATTGGACTTATAGCCAAAACATCGGTGGTTCAAACCCACCAGTTGCTCCTCAGAAATCCTATAGAGCTGGGGTGGGGAACCTTTTTCTGCCAAGGGCTATTTGGATAGTTTTAACTTCATTCGTGGGCCATACAAAATTATCAACTTAAATATTTGGTCCAACATTTCATTAACTCACCCCTAATGTTATGTCCTGGTGAACTGCAAGGTCAGTGGCTCAAGTTCACCAATTGCTCCTTGGAAACCCTATACAGGGTCACTATGGGTCAGAATGACACGACAGCACTTAACAAAATCAACGACAACAATGTTATGACTGGAACTGCAAGTTGTCTTGGCAGGGCAAGACCAAATGATTTTGAGGGCCTTATACAGCCCGTGGGCCAGATGGTCCCCACACATAGAGGGTAACTATGAGTCAGAACCACCTCAGTGGTACCTGATGACAGCAACAATAAGATTTGTAAGGCTGCCATCATTTGGAAATATATCACTAGGTCTTATTTTCAAGATGCCTCTGGGTGGGTCTGAACTATGAAGCATTCAGATAATAGTAATTCAACACTAAACTATTTGTGCCATCCATGGGCACAGATTGAATACTCATTGAACCAAGAAATTGCGTTTAGCTCTGAACCTTGTTCTTCCTGTTACAATTCAATCTAGCAAGAACATGCTCTAAAAAAAACCACACAGTAAATTCCTAGTAGATACATACCTGAGTAGATGGGTAGAAAGTGAGATTTCCTACTCTATCCTTTAAAAATAACATTGACGATCAGTTCACAAGCCCACCCAAACAATCAGTTCACAAAAAGTTAATACGGGTCTTCCAATCCTATCACTAGAGCTTAAACTAAAAACTCCTGCCAAAGTGAAAAATTCACTTTTAAGAAAAATTCCTTTCCACTGTTATTCTGTCACTTTGTCTTACTGAAGTGGTTTGCGTGCTGCAGTGAGACTGGAAGATATGCCAATAATATTTCAAATATAAGCAGGGTCACACATAGTGGACAGATCTGAGCAGAGTTTCCAGACTAAGACAGCCTAGGAAGGGAGGGAGGCAGACCACTTCTAAAGGGTTAGCCACTGAAAACTTTATGAATATCAGCAAAAGACTGTCTGATATAAGACCAGAATATGAGTTCATTGGGTTGGAAGGCACTCAAAATACAACTGGAGAAGAGCTATCTCTTTAAATAGAGTATACCTTAATGATGTGGATGGAGTAAAACATTTTAGACCTTTATTTGCTAATGGGGCTCATCTCAAAATTAGAAATGAATAGATGGCAAACATCCACTGGTAAATGAAACCTGGAATGTACAATGCATAAATTTAGGAAAATTGAAATTAATCAAAAATGAAATGGAACACATTAAGATCAATATCCTATGCATTAGTGATGTGAAATGGACTGGTAATGGCCATTCTGAATCTGACAATCCTATGGATTCCTATGCCAGAAATGACAAACTGAATAGGAATGGTGTCACATTCATCGTCTAAGAGTGCTTAACAATCTATCTTGAAGTACAATGCTGCCTGTGATAGGATAATATCCATGCATCTACAAGGAAGACCAGTCAATAACACTATTACTCAAATTAGTTTAGCAAGCGCTAAAGCCAGTGATGATGAAACTGAAGAATTCTACCAACTTCTTCAGTCTGAAATTGAATAAACATGTAATCAAGATACATTGATAACCACTGGTGATTGGAATACCAAGGTTGAAAACAAAGAGGATGGATTGATAGCTGGAAAATATATGGAGAGCACATGACAGAATTTTGCATGACCAATGAAATATTCATTGAAAATACATTAAAAAAATATATAAATGGCAGCTATACACATGGACCTCACCATCTGGAATATACAGGAATCAAACTGACTACATCTGTGGGAGGAGACAATAGGTAAGCACATAATCATCATTCAAAACAAGGCCAAGGGCTGACTGGAACAGACACTATGTGCAAATTCAGGTGGAATCTGAATAAAATGTTCAAAAACAGATTTGATGCATTAAATACTAATGACAAAAGAGCAAAAGTGTAGTGGGATGACAGCAAGAACATCATACACAAAGAAAAAAAAGGTCACTAAGAAGAAAGAAAAGACCATAACAGATAATATAATAGACTCTGAAACTTGCTCTTGAGCACAGAAAAGCTAAAGTAAAAGAGTTGAACAGAAAATTTCAAAGGGCAGATCAAGAAGACAAAGTCAAATATCATAATGAAATATACAAAGACTTGAAGTTACAAAACCAAAAGAGACGAATCTGCTCAACATTTCTCAAGCTGAAAACACTGAAGGAAAAATGCAAGCCTCAACTGAACATATTGAAAAACTCTAAAAGGAGTCCTGGTGTTGTGCTGTAGGATAAGTACTGGACTGGTAACCACAAGGTATGTACTTCAAATCTACCAGCCGGTCCTTGGAAACCCTATACAAGGTCACTATTAGTTGGAACCAACTCAACGGCACTTAACAGCAACATAGGCAAAACACTGAATGTTGTGAGGAGGACAAGTCCCTGGAGAAGGACATCATGCTCAGAAAGTGTGGGGGGGGGGGTCATCAAAAAAAGAGGAAAATCCCCAACAAGATGGACTGACAGAGTGGCAGCAACAAAGGGCTCAAAAGTAACAACTGTGAGGATGGTGCTGGACTGGACAGTATTTCTTTCTGCTGTGCACAGCATCACTACGATTTAGAACCAACTCAAAGGCACCTAACATCCTTTTCGACAATAGCACCTGAACAGCAAATTAACTCCAAATCATAGTGCTTCATTATTAGTAGTATTATTATTGTTTACCACTAACAAAAAGATAAAATGATCAAAGGAAATTAGAAAAATTATGCTTATTTTTATTACAAACCTGTGCTGGTGGTATCTGCAATGGATTGTTATCCAAAATTATTACTTGTAGATGATTCAATTTCCTGTAACAAACTGGAATCTCAGTCACCTTGTTACAAGAGAAATCCAGCTTGACTAAGGGGAGATCTCCTAATTCTGTTGAAAAAAGAAAAATGACATTAAATTGTATACAGTCGCTCTTACATTCATGTCAGTAAAAATAGTGAATACCTTACCATCTGGCAACATACGAAGATTGTTTCTTCTTATATTTAGCTCTCTAAGTGAATGTAATTTTCCCATTTGTTGGGGAAGAACCTGAATCTCATTGCAGCTAATATCCTAAGGAAAACAAGAAAATAAAATTATAACAAACTAATAAATGTGGATATATTCCAATTTTTAAATTATAGCACATTGTTAAGAGCCAGGAAAAGTTGCCTATATATAATGTCATTTTTCTAAAGAGGGATTGTCTGGCAAATATCTTGTTCTATTACATCATGAAATAACTTAGCAGTCTACATAAATTTTTCTGTACAAAAGTTTGAGGTTATAACTTAGGAACTACATAAATCAACCTCTCAAAAATCTCAACTAAAGGCCAGCTCTCACCGCCTAAAACCCAAAGTAGGGATAATCCAGGTGCTCTTTATGTGCAGGTTACATAAAAGGCTGGCAACTATCTAATATTGTGATGGTTTGTTTATTATAATAGTTGCTCTGAGAACCTTGATAGGCCAGAAAAAGCAGAGCAATTAAAATATTATCAGATGTGAATTGGGGAACTAAGGACTATGACCAGGATCAATTAACTAAACTTTCTTCTTCAAATGGGAAACAAAATCTGAAGGGTTACAAATTCAAAGACTTGAGCTGTGGCTTCCATCATAACCCAGAGATTCTAAGCTTTCTGAATGGGAAATCCCTCTGGGTTAAAGTTAAAATGCAAACCTCTGTTTTAAAAGTAAACAAGACCAAGGGTCTATATAATAAGAGGATAAAGTATAGCTCATGGTAACTGCTTTCTCTTTCTCTTTCCCCCTTTCCTATAACCACATTAACAAAAGGTGAAGAAAAATCTGCAACATGATCTCAGGCAGCAGGCATTCCAAACACAATGCAAATGAAATTCATATTCCCTCCAGTGATAGTGAAGATTTTGCGTCAACTTCACTGGGCCTGGATTCCCAGTGGTTTGACAGCTAGGACATTTTAACCCCCTATGTTGCGAACCTAATACAATGTAATCACTTCCATGATAGATCTGCTGTGAACAGCCAATCAATGGAAAGGAACGTTCCTCAGGGATGTGGTCTGCTACCAATATATTGGATGATCGAGCGCGCTGAGCTTGCTTGCCTGCCTTTTGCTGAGTCTGAATCTTTCATCTGGCTCACCATCTGATTGCTGCTTTGGACTCGAGTCAGTGGCCTGCCTATGGCCGGCTGATCCTGCTAGTCATTAGGAGCCTGTCAGTTTACCTGCTGACCTTGGATTTATTTGTCTGTACAGCCAGAAGCCTGCCATCTGACCAGCAGATTTTGGCTTCTTCAGCTGCGTGAGTCAGAAGCCTTCAGCATACATAACATCTGACCCACAGCCTTGGAACTTTCCTACCTCTTCAACTGTGTGAAACATTTTCTTGATAAAAACCTCTGTGTTTTGCTTCTCTAGAGAACACAGCCCAACACAAATCCCCAATTTCCAACTTTCATTGAAAAACACATTACCTTGGAGAGAGACGAGAATGGAGAATACATTGGTTTATCAAAAGTAAAGAATGGTACCTGGCTACCACAACTCAACATTTTCATCAGGGTTACCATAAATGGATCCCGACAGAAAGAGATAAAAACGTGGAGCAGAATTTCAAATTCTAAAAAAGTCCAGATTTATTATACGCATTGAGACTGGAGGAATTCCCAAGACAATTGTCCTGAGATACTCTTCAAACCTTAAACCGAATAGCAAGTTAGCTCCAAAAAATCAGAATGCCATACTTGAGAGTACTATGCTTTTGTAAAAAATTATGTATATAAGATCCAATAGTCAATATTTACTCTAAAGCATAGATAAGAAAGTTGAGGGACACTGTGACTAAATTAATGGGAATGAAACAACTAGAACCAAAATAATGAGGATGTTTGCACAATATGAAGAGTAAGTCAATGTCACTGAAAAATGTGTGCAGAAACTTTTGAATGGGAATCTGTTTTGCTGTGTATATTTTCAACAAAAAATACAAATAAGTGTTATACAATTTTAGAAAACAGTACAGACAAAGACAGGCACAAGGGTATTGATTAAGAAAATTAATGAAATGCATGTTACTTTGATTTGAACATTTTTCTTATCCAGGAAACCAAATATTAACCATAAAAAGTCTAACCCAAACTGTAAATGTCTACCAGATACTCCTGTTAAATGCCGTGGAGTCAGTTACAACTCATAACAACCCTTCTGTTATCCAGACCCATTAGGAAAAAGTTGTTCAGTAGGGATTTACAAAGATTATGGTTAGAAGAGACATTAAATAAATCACTATACCACAGCCATGGAGTCAATTCTGACTCATAGCGAACCTACAGAACATAGTACATTGAGCTGCTGCTTCACAGGGTTTCTGAGGCATTAAATCTCTGCGGGAGCAGAAAGCCACATTTTTCTCCTTCAGAGCGACTGGTGGTCTTGAACCCCTGAACTTGTGGTTCACCGTCCATTGTTTATCTTATGGAGACAGATACTACTCTAAAGAAAGCAATGTAAATCTGTCTTACCACAAACTCAGTGGTTCAAACCTACCAGCCATTCCTCAGAAACCCTCTACATGGTCTTTATGATTTAGAACTGACTCCTGATATTTAACAATAGTCAAACAGTCTCCTGGCTGCAGTTGGGTGAGGGCCAAATTTTTAACATCCAGGTCTTTAGAGGTTTCTTTAAACCTCCTATCAGTTGATCTCAGTAAAGGAAAGAAGGCAGGTTCAATAGAGCACATTAAGATTGCCTATGGTTGATTTTCTAAATTTCTTCTCCTCTTTGCTAAGTCTCATTGTACCTAGCTACTTAGCAACATCTGCTTTTCTAGAATCAAATTGTCTCCCGTCCTGGTGTGGCGCTATGGGCTAATGCACTGGACTGCAAAGTTGGTGGTTCTAGCTTACCTGCCACTCCTTGGAAACCCTATATAGGGTCACTATGGGTCAGATTTCTTAGAAGTACAATTAAGTGTTCTGGAATACTCATACTTCTCAATGTTGTCCATAGCTTGTCATGATCCACACAATC
>NW_006408773.1:4095735-4098402 GCF_000296735.1 Chrysochloris asiatica
GCATGGAGTCGCTATGAGTCGGTTCCGACTCGATGGCACCTGACAACAACAATGGGTCAGAACAGATTCAACAGTACTTAACAACAACAACAATATGAATATAAGGAGCCCTGGTGGTGCTGTGGCTAACCACAAGGTCAGCATTTCAAACTCACCAGCCACTCCGCAGGAAAACAATGAGGCTGTCTGCTCCCATAAATATTTATAGTTTCAAAAACCCTATGGAGGAATTCTACTCTGTTCTATAGGGTCACTATGATTCATAACTGACACCATGGTTTCAGTACAGCAAATTATTTAATGTCTTTTCTAACCATGTTGTTATTAAGTGCCATCGAGTCAGTTCTAACTCATAGCTACCCTGTATAGGGTTTCCAAGGAGCGACTTAGGGTTTCAACTGTAGACCTGCAGTTAGCAGGCCAGTGATTATCCTACAGAACCACACCAGGACTCCATAATCCTTTAAATTCCCACTGGATTACTTTTTTTTCTGATGGGTCCAGGTAATAAAAGGTGAAGGGAGATGCTGATGGATTATATCGTTCATTTATGAGTGATTGTTAATAGGATTGTGATTGCAAACACCTGAGGAGCTAATTAGGGGCTTAGTCAATGTTACTTGCTAGGTTTAAAATGAGTCATCTCAGAAGCAGGAGAAGAAATCTCACTACCATCAAAGAGCCGGGGGTGAAGTACAGCCTTTAGACCCTGAAATCCAGGAGCACTGAAACTCCTCAACCCATGGACAGAAAGCTGTCACACCGAAGGAGTGGCAGAGGAGCAGCAGCAGCAACAGAACTAAGAGCCAGAGCATAAGACAGAATGGTGGGCATCACATCCCACAGAGCAAGTAAAGTTGAGTGCCTTTGGTTAAGAGGGTTGCTTGCAGAGTGGGGTGCCTGTAGGCACTTAATTGGGGAAACTAGGTTTGCTGAAACATGGAGTTAGAGCTGAGAACCTTCAGGCTGAGGCATATGGTGGAGTGGTGGGCCTTGTGAGTATTTATCACCAGCCTTAAATCTTTACAACATTGCCAGAGTAGACCAGAGGCCAGGTCAAGGACCTGGGGACCAGAGAGAGGTCTATCTGTAGGCATGGCAGAGGAGAGGCTGTCCTGACCAGAAAAACTGTGTCCTGCATATTTCTAAGCCTGCACTGTAACCTATTAACGTCCTGTTACAAATCGGGCTGCTAACCTCAAGGTTGGGAGTTCGAAACTACCAGCTGTTCTGCAGGAGAAAGATGAGGCTTTCTGCTCTAGTAAATATTTACAGCCTCAGAAACCCTATGCAGGGTCACTATGAGTCGGAACCGACTCCACAGTACTTAAAAACAAGAACAACATGGAATCTGAGTTCTGTGTAATGAATTATCAAACCCAGATGAGAGTACCATGGGAGGATTTTTTGCTGCTTACTTTTTATGGTTGCAGTGGGCTTAGCTTTTATGTGGATATGAATAACTTCAGAATATTTATGTTAGTTTTGATTATTTTTAACAATAAATTCAAAATACTAAAGCCATATCAGGAAGAATTCAAAAGCTACATATGTGTAAATATATATGTATATAGATAGATAGATAGATATAGATAGATAGATCTTACATGATTTTTCAAATGATAGCTTCAATTCAATATATTCAACAACAAATATTAATCCTAATTATTTGCTAGACAGTGTATAAGGTGCTGAAGAAACATCAAAAAACAAAACAAAATTGCCAGTCCTCATACTAAAACTGCTGCATTTAGGGGCTACTATCACTCTACGCTCTGGTAGCGTAGTGGTTACGAATCGGGCTGCAAACCACAAGGTCAGCAGTTCGAAACTACCAGCCACTCCGCGGGAGAAAGATGAGGCTTTCTGCTCCCGTAAAGATTTACAGCCTTGGAAACCCTGTACAGGGTCGCTATGGGTCAGAACCGACTCGATGGCACTTAACAACAATAACAACATCACTCTATTCAAGGCGCTCTGGTAGCGTAGTGGTTACAAATCAGGCTGTGAACCGCAAGGTCAGCAGTGTGAAACTACCAGTGGTTCCGCGGGAGAAAGATGAGGCGTTCTGCTCCCGTAAAGATTTACAGCCTCGGAAACCCTGTACAGGGTCGCTGAGTCGGAACCGACTCCACGGCACACAACAACAACGAAATCACTCTATTCATTCTCTAATTCCGTGAGATAGAGAATTTCCCTTTTGTCTTTCAGATACCAGCAGCCACACTCAGAAAATAACCAGCCCCAAACCAGACTCAACTAGTTTGGGCCTCTACCATGCTCTCAGCCTTTTAGCCAACAGAACCAACTTACTAACACCAACTCATCCCAGCAAAAAATTCCTGGTTTCCCAGAACACAAAACCAGAGCCCTTCTTGTATGACTATTTCCCTATGAATCTGGAAACTCCAATATTTGGAGATTCAGAGCTCAGGAAAAATCTTCCTGGCTCCATGCTCAGCACTTTGCAATAAAGCTACTTTCTTCTCTTTCTTGAGCAAGTCGTGGCAATGTATTTGTTAAGTGTCGAGTCAGTTCTGACTCAAGAGAGACCCTGTATAGGGTTTCCCAGGAGCAGCTGGTGATTTTAACTGTCTACCATGTGGTTCAGAAGCTCTAGAAGCATTGTTGTTGTTGTTTTCAGGTGCCATCGAGTCGGAACCAACT
>NW_006408773.1:4099172-4103553 GCF_000296735.1 Chrysochloris asiatica
CATATCGCAGGTTGTTAATGAGTCTTCCTCCAATCCTGACGCCACGTTTTTCTTCATATAAGCCAGCTTCTCGGATTATTTGCTCAGCATACAGGTTGAATAAGTATGGTGAAAGAATACAACCCTGTCTCACACCTTTCCCAATTTTAAAACATTCAGTGTTCTCATGCTCTGTTCGAACAACTGCTTCTTGGTCTAGAAGCGTAATGGTTACAAATTGGGCTGCGAACCGCAAGGTCAGCAGTTCAAAACTACCAGGTGTTCCACGGAGAAAGAGGAGGCTTTCTGCTCCTGTAAAGATTTATAGCCTCGGAAACTCCAAGCAGGGTCGCTCTGAGTCAGAAGCGACTCCACATCACATAACCACCGGCACCTTGTGGTTCCCAGTCCAGTTATAACAAAGGTATAATCCATACAGAAGGGAAAGTAAGTGTAAGAGTCCTTGTTGTTGTTGTCAAAGTGCCATCAAGTCAGTTCCAACTCATGGTGACCCTGTATAGGGTTTCTAAGGAGCGACTGGTAGGTTTGAATTTCCGACCTGCAGTTCAAACTGACCTTGCAGTCCAGTGCTTATCCTAAAGGGCCACACCAGGACTCCCTTAGGCATTAGAAATCAGAGAAACCAGAGAGGAATAGGCCTAAAGAGAAAGAGTAGGTTAGGGGAGGTGTAAAACTTTGGCTTTCATTCTTAGAGATGTAGTAGGAAATAGAGACTTTTAAACATATACTGCCTTCTATTTTAACAAAGTCACATTAGCCTGACCAAAAGCATGGCATTTTCAATATGCCTCATATGTATATGAAAAATGCACAATGAATAAGGAAGATCACAGAAGAATTGATGCATTTGAGTTATGGTATTGGGAAAAACTGTTGAAAGTACCATGAATTGCCAGATGAACAAACAAATTTGTACTAGAAGAACAGACACAATGCTCCTTAAAAGATACGATGAGACTTCATCTCTCATACTTCTGACTTATTATCTGGGGAGACCAGTCCCTGGAGAAGAACATCATACTTGGTAAAGTGGAGGGTCAGTGGGAAACAGAAAGACCCCTAAAAGATGAACTGGCACAGTGGCAACAAAAATGGGCTCAAGCTTAACAATTATGAGAATGGCACATGTAGTTATTAGGGTTTTCTGTCAACTTGACTAAACCAGGATTTTCAGAGGTTTAGCAGTTGGAATGTGCTTATTCCCATGGTGATCAAATCTACTACATAGCGAGCTCTATGGTGAGTGGCTATAATCAGCCAGTCAATTAAAGGGATGCTTCCTTGGGGCTGTGGTCTCCTCCCAATATAATGAACACTCTCCTGCTGGGATCTGAGACTCTACAATTGTAAGCCATTTTTTTGAAAATACACTTTCTCTCTCTCTCTTTATATATATATATATATATATATATATATATATATATATATATATATATATATATGCTGTGGGTAGAAATATATATATGAGAGAGAGAGAGTTCTGGTGTGGTGCTGTGGGTTAACGCGCTGGACTGCAAGGTCGGTTTGAACCACAAGGTCGGTAGTTCAAGCTCCTTGGAAACCCTATACAGTGTTGCTAAGAGTCAGAAGTGACTCGACGGCACACAACAACAACATATATGTATGTATGTGTGTTTCACTGGTTTTGCATCTCTAGAAAACCCGAACTAAGACAGTACAGGACCTGGCAGTGTTTAATTGTGTTGTGCACAGGGTCACTATGAGTCTGAACCGACTCAACGACACCTAAAAACGATGACACTATGTTGAAAATAATCTGTTATTCAAATAATGGATAATAAAACTATAGAGAAATGCCCTTTAAAGAAAATACAATTGCTTCTTCCCAAAGATGCCAATTGCTGATGATTTATGTAGAAATCTGATCGATAGCTGCCATTTATTTTTTTCCTGAAAGATACGAAATTGACTCAGTCACCAAGGATATTTTACAAAATACTCTGCTGAGGATTGGAGGCCAGAGTTTTTCCTATGTTTCTAATGATGGTATTGCTTGGTAGTTACTTGCCACATTCTTGTCAAAGAGTGTCAGGGGAAAATATCCCAGTTATGGGGCCCACAAATTCATTATGTGATTTACAGTCATCAATTATTCATTCTAATAGAGTCCTGGTATGATTCCTAACCACAAGGTTCAAAGCCAACAGCTGTTCCTCAGAAAACCCATACAGTGATGCTGAGTCAGACTCAAAGTGATAACACTTAACAAGGATATTTACCACTCCAGAATTTCTGATTTCAGGAATCAGGTTGGTGGTTCAAACCCACCATCCTATACAATGTCGCTGAGTCGGAACCAACTTGATGGCATTTAACAAGTAAAATAATACTTAAACTATTTTTATTAATTCTAGTTAAATAAAAATATTAGAATTTCTTAACCTAAATATTATAAATATTGCATTAAAAAAAAAAATTTAATCTCACGTGTCCTGGTATGGCACTGTGGGCTAATGCGCTAGATTGCAAAGTCTACTTTAATTGCAAGGTTGGAGGTTCAAGCTCACCAGATGCTCCTTAGAAGCCCTATACAGGGTTGCTATGGGTCAGAAGCAACTTGACAGCACTTAACAATAAAATTTAGAACACAGGTACAAAAATTGAAAGGAAAAAAATAATGAAATTTCAGAGTCACAGAATCAAACTATGCCATCTATAAATATTTTTAGAACACTGTGTCCAAAACAAAGAAGGGTCCCCATTGATTATGAATTTGTTATATTACATCTGAATTCTTCTTTTCATTTCTAAATATAACATTAAAAGGGGTTATAACAAAGGAACATTTTTTAGGACAGAAATTACTAAAAATGAAAACAGAAAAGACTTAAGGGAATAAGGATGTTTGTTGTTAAGTGCGATCAAGTTGGTTCTGACTCACAAAGACCCTGTACAGGGTTTCCAAGGAGTGGCTGGTGGCTTGAACCACCAACCTTGTGGTTTGTTAGCAGTCCACTGTTTATCCTGTAGTGCCACACCAGGCATCCAATAAGGATATTTAAGCTGGAAAACAAAACAAAACAAAACAACAACCCTGTTTGGTTAAAAGGCTAGTAACTACATGACAGTTTATAAATATCTGACAGAAAGATAGATCATTATGCAGAAGTGAATTATTTTGGTTCAAAATATTAAAGGTTACTAACGAATTGCTGTTGTTGTTAGGTACTATTAAATCAGTACCAACTCAGAGCAACCCTATACACAATAAAACCAAACACTTCCTGGTCCAGTACCAAGCTCACAATCGATGCTATGCTTGAGCCCATTTGCTGCTACCACTGTGCAAATCCATCTCATTGGGGGTCTCTATTTTGCCAACCCACTACTTTACCAAGGATGATATCCTTCTCTAAGGACTGGTCCCTCCTGATAATATGTATGAAGTATGACAGGCAAAGTGTGGCTATCCTGGCTTCCAAGAACATTTCTGGCGGCAGTTCTTCCAATACAGATTTGTTTGTTTTTCTGGTAGTCCATTGTACCTTTAATATTCTTCTCCAATACATCAAGTCTTCTACGGTCTTCCTTTTTCAATATACAACTTTCAAATACACATGAAATTATTGAAACTACCATGGTTTGGATCAAGCACACCTTAGTCTTCAAGCTAACATCTTTGCTCTTGAACACGTTAAAGAGGTCTTGTGCAGCAGAATTACGTAATGTAATACATTATTTGATTGCTTGACTGCTGCTTCCACTAGTGTTGATGGTAGATCCAAGCAAAATTAAGTCTTTGACAACTTCAATCTTTTCTCCATTTATCTTGATGTTATTCAATGGTCCAGTGGAGAAGATTTTTGTTTTCTTTACATTGAGGTGCAACCCATCCCGAAAGCTGTGGTCTTTGATCTTCAATAAGTATTTCAAGTTCTCTTCACTTTCAGCAAGAAAGGTTGTATTGTCTGCATATCGCAAGTGGTTAATGAGTCTTCCTCCATTCTTGGAGCCATGGTCATCTTCATATAATCCAGCTCCTTAGATTATTAGCTCAGCAAACAGATTGAATAAATTTGGTGAAAGAATACAACACTGACACACACCTTTCCTGGTTGTAAACCATCCAGTGTCTCCTTGTACTGAACAGGACTCTAGCACAATTAAGTGTTATACAATGTCATCCATATCTTGTCATGTTTCACACACTCAAAAGCCTTTGTGGAGGGAGGTTCCGGTTTGCCAGAGTGACCAGACGTGCTCGTGAGTAGGGGCTCCGGGATCGGGAAAGAGAACCTAGAGAGTTGAGCCTCCCAAGTGGGAATTCACAGTCACACGGCCCTCGTAAAGCTTAGTGCGCCAGAGGCTTAGACCCGTTTCATTGAGAAATCACTGTGCAAGGAATTACAGGCTTTTTGAA
>NW_006408773.1:4107888-4109539 GCF_000296735.1 Chrysochloris asiatica
AAAAAAAAAAAAAAAAGCCTTTGTGTAGTCAGTAAAGCACAGGAAAACATTTTTCTGCTTTCAGCTTTCAGCCAAGATGCATCCAAGGTTAGCAAAAATTGTTTCATGTCCCCAATGTATTGATGCAGCTGTTTTTGAATTATCGTTAGGAAAATTTTACTTGCATGTTATTAATGATATTGTCCAATAATTTCCTCATTCTGTTAGATCACCTCTCTTTGGAATGGGAACAAATATATATCTCTCCTAATCAGTTGTCCACATAGCCATCTACCAAATTTCTTTGCATAGGAGAGCGAGTACCTTCAGTGCCGCATCAGTTTGCTGAAAGACTTCAATTTTTATTTCATCAGCTCCCAGTGACTTGCTCTTTGCAGATGCCTTCAGTGTACTTCATACTTCTTCCTTTAGTATCACTCGCTCTTGATCCTATTCTACCTTTTTTTTTTTTTTTTTAACAGCATTACTTATTTTATTTCTTGCTATGATGACAGCAGGGAGCCGTGAAACAGATGGGACAGGCAAGCTCCATGCTCAGGAAGGGAGGACAGGTCCTTGGGGTCGAGCTGAGCATAGTAAGGGCATAGTAAGGGCAGAGGCTCTCTGGGGGAGGCTTGTCACCAGCCTGGGCTTCAGGCCCTGAGGAAGGTGCAGGCTTCCAGGAGTGTGGAGGAGGAGCATTTATTCAGACGAGTCAGATCAGTGACATATGATGGTCCTAAATATTTTTCATACGTTGTTTTGCCCTGAAGTTTGGCCAGACATTCACTGTTGTTGTTGAATGGGAGATTTTTGGTTCCAGATGGGAACAAGCAAAACTTGCGCAGGCAATCATTGCCTTTTCCTCCAAAGTGTGCCTGTTGCTGGAGCAGCACCTGTTGAATGTATGCTGCCTTATCTTTCCAAGATACCACAGCATGACTTGGAGCCATGGAGAGTTGGCAGTTCTGAGCCTCGGTCACAGGCTTCCGGGTACCATCAAGGCACAGCAAGTCAAAGTCCTCTAGCTTCAGATCCTTAGCCCAGGCTTCAGTGTTCTTTCCATTAGTGTTTTCTAGGACAGTGGGGTCTTTCCTAAATGCCACATCTCCACTCTTGTCAGCCAGACACCTGAAACTCCCAGTGTAGCTGTAGTATCGCTCCTTGCTGTTGGGGATGCACCTGTTCTGACCCATCTCATCGCCGATACACAGAACACAGAGATTGGACTTGGGATCTGCCCCAGGAGCACAGCTTTGACTAAAGAATTCATCAAATTTGCAGGCCATGGGGGATGTTCCAGCCTGCAGTCCTGCCCACGGCGGTGTGGCAGGACTTCTTGCCCTTCAGAGAGTTCCAGGTGAGGTTGGCATCTGATTTCCTAACGACTGCCACGGTAAGATACCCTTCTGATGGTCTAGTCACACAATCTGAGTCACTATTTCTTTGGGATTTGGGGTTCTCCGCCAGGACAGGCACCAAACCACACTTGCCCGCTGTTGCAGACCGTGTAAGACTAGTCAGAGGTTCGAGGCCCTCTAGGGCTGAGTGTAACAAATGAGGCCACTGGCAGTTAATGGAAAATTGCTTTCATCTTAATATTCAGGTATATATATTAAATTAATACACTGGAGCCTTTGAAAATCCACAGATAAATGTGATATTTTCCTAA
>NW_006408773.1:4110076-4150562 GCF_000296735.1 Chrysochloris asiatica
CTGCCCACCAGTGATGTATCCACCCTGGCTTTGGGGTGCCTCATTGTCTCCCTTCTTCTGTTTGTCTGTGTATTCTTTCGCTATCCCTATCGCCGCTGGATCTCCCCTCAACGTGAACCAAACACACGTGACAATTATGTCGGGGCCAGACCCCGGCAGCCCGCCATGTGGATGTGTCCTCCATCCAAGCTCATGGCATCAGCATTTCCCTACATGATCTGGGTGATGCAGTCCTTGGTGGTAGCAGCCACGATGCAGGACACTTTCCCTTTGCTGTGGTAGTGCCACTGGGTGCACTTGTGTTGCTCCTGGGTGCCCACAGCACACCATACCACCCTTAAGCACCGTGCCTCTGCCACCGCTGCCTTTTCCTTCAGGTTCCTGAAGACAGTGCGGTAGCTGTAGTCGACGTACAGACCACAGTCTATCTTTGAGGGGATCCTCAAAAATCCAAGGGCAGAGTCCTTGAACAGCAGGTTCTTCTTTGAAGGAGGGGAGACAAAGAGCTGGAATGCTGGTGGCCTGCTTTTTCCAAACCTTTCCATATTCTCCAGGACGGCAGCTGGGTTTCCAAGCCATATATTCCAGGAAAACCCTAGTACCACATACAGAGTCAGGGCAGTCCTGGGAGGGGCACTTGGAGATACTATAAATCCTGGCACCCTCAGGCTACTTGAGGGAACAAGGGAGAATTACGTCCAGGAAGCACTGGGGCCCAGAAGCAGAGAAAGGCAGCACAGGGGCCTCCAGCAGGACAGAAGCTGAGAGGTCTGGCTGCACCAGGACAAATACAGAGGACCAAATGCATGGGGCTTCAGCCCTCTATCACCTCCTGGCTGTCCCCTGGTGGGAAAGATCCTATTCTACCTTTTGAAATGATGGAACATCGATCATTTCTTTTTGGTACAATGACTCTGTATATTCCTTCTGTCTTCTTTTGATGCTTTTTGCACCATTCAGCTTTTTGCCATAGAATCCTTCAATATTTCAAGTCAAAGCTTGAGTTTTTTTCTTCAGTTCTTTCAGCTTGAGAAATACTGAGCATCATGTTCTTCCCTTTTGAATTTCTAACTCCAGGTTTTTGCACATTTCATTATAATATTTGACTTTGTCTTCCTCCAATCTTGGAGGAAGCTGATCTTTGAAATTTGCTGTTCAGCTCGTTTACTTCCTCATTTTTTTCATTTGTTTTGGCATCTCTATGCTGGAGAGAATGATTCAGAGTCTCTAGTGACATGCCTTTTGGTCTTTTCTTTTCTGTCTTATATTCTTAATGACCTTTTGCTTTCTTCCTGTATGATGTTCTTGCTGTCATCGCACTAGTTTTCTGTTTTCTGGTAATTAATGTTGAATGCATCAAATCCGTTCTTGAGATGATCTCTAAATTCAGGTGGGAAATATTCAAAATCGTATGTTGGATCTTGTGGACTTGTTTTAATTTTCTTCAGCTTCAGCCTGAACTTATATATGAGCAGTTCATGGTCTGTTCCACAGTCTGCCCCTAGTCTTGTTTTGGCTGATGATATGGAGCGTTCCACTACCTCTTACCACAGATGTAGTCAATTTGATTTCTATGTATTCTATCTGGTGAGGTCCACATCTACAGTCGTCTCTTATGTTGTTTAAAACCAATATTTACAAGAAGAAGTCATTGGTCTTGCAAATTCTATCATGGGATCTCCAGCATTGTTTCTATCACCAAGGCCATATTTTCCAACTATTGATCATTTTTGTTTCCAACCTTTGCAATCCAATTGCCAGTAATTATCAATGCATTTTAATTGCACGTTTGATCAATTTCAGACAGAAGAAGTTGGTGGAATTCTTCAATTTCATCATCACTGGCTTTAGTGGTTGGTATATAAATTTGAGTGGCGTTGAATAGCCTTCGTTGTAAATGTATGGATATTATCCTATCACAGACAGTGCTGTAGTTCAAGATAGATCTTGAAATGTTCTTTTCGATGATGACTGCGACGCCATCCCTCTTCGGTTTCATTCCCGGCATAGTAAACCAGATGATTGTCAGATTTGAAATGTCCAATATCAGTTCATTTCAGTTTACTAATGCCTAGGATATTGATTATGGGTTCCATTTCATTTTTGAAAATTTCCAGTTTTCCTACATTCATACTTCATACATTCCATGTTCAATTATTATGGGATGTTAACTGCTGTTTCTTCTCCTTTTGAGTTGTGTCCCATCATCAATAAAGGTCCAGCGGGCTTTACTCCCATGGGCTTTACACCATTTGCATTATCACAGTCAACTCTCCTTTGAGGAGGCCGCTCTTCTCCAGTCGTATTTTGAGTGCCTTCCAATTGTTTTCTGGCACTATATCTGACAATAATCTGATGATCTTTATCATATTTCAATATGTAATATTCTGGCGCCTACAGTGTTCCACTGTTCATAATGTTTTCAGTGACTATATATTCTGAGCTAATCAGTCTCTGCTTCTTCCTATTCTGTCTTAGTTTGGAAGCACAACTGAAACCTGCCCACCATGGATGATCCTGCCAGTATTTAAAATACTGGTAGCATAGCTTCACAGCAACATGCAAGCCGCCAAAGTATGACAAAAACCACAGATCAGTGGTAGATTAATAGAATTTTGTAAAAAAAATAAGGGCTGCCTGAAGCACACACACATGAGTTATCCATTGAAAACATACAAATAGGTGTATCAAGGATTTCTGCATTTAGAGAGCGCTTACAAAATAATATGGTTCTAAAATACAACAAGGTAAAGTTCAAGGAAAGGTTTCTTGAGTTCTAACTGCACATACACAGATATTCCTTAATAATTAATAAAGATAAGTACACAAGTATTCTTAAATGAGCAGAAGAAAAACATTCCTGAAATTCCAGGTCACTATATTCTGTTTGCACATTCATCCCCCATTATAAACTATACATAAGTTCCTCAGGAAACTTTTGGCCTAAAGACATAATAAAGTCATACTTTGAAATATGCTTAAGCAGGCAAAATCATAATAGATAAATGAAAATTATATACTTTTGTATACCAAAAGACTTTATTTTTAAATTGCAAAGAAAACCAACAGACTGGGGTGAAAGTTTTCAGGATCCATATATCTAATAAGGATCTAATAACATCCAAAATATATTTATAAGAAACAAAACCAAAAAAAAAAAAAAAAATTCTACAACAGAAAAACAACCGAACCCAAATTTCAGCAGAGGACTTGAATAGGCATTTTACCAAAGAGAATATTCAAATAGCCAACAATCACATGAAAAGACACTTATTGTCACTAACCATTCCAAACCCACTGCCGGGGAGTCCATTCTGACACACAAACACACCCTATAGCATAAAGTTGTTGTGGTAAAGTGCTGTCGAGTCTGTTCTGAATCACAGCAAACTTGTACAGGGTTTCCAAAGAGTGGCTGATGGGTTTGAACCATCAACTTTGCAGTTCAAGCCGACCTTGTGGTCCAGTGCTTTATCGTACAGCACAACACTATACTCCACAGGACAAAGTGGAACTGCCCTATGGGGTTTCCAAACATGTAAATCTTTCTTCCATGGAATCGCTGGTGCGTGTAAACCTTTTGGTTAACAGCTGAGTGCTTAACAACTGCACCACCAGGGCTCCTCAATAGCCATTAAATAGATGCAAATCAAACCAAAAAGAGATACTACCTCCCCCGTATTAAAATGCCAATGATTGGGAAACGGGGACTGGACAACTGATGCTGGCAAAATTATAGAGAAACTGGAATCCTCATCCACTGATGGTGGGAACATAAAATGGTACAGCCACTGTGGGAAACAATTTGGTGGTTCTTCAGAAAAGCTGAACACAGATTTGCCATATGACCTAGGCATCCCAATCCTAGGTATATACCTAGAAGAAGGGAAGGCAGTACTGCAAACAGAAATCAGTACAGCAATGTTCACTGCAGCATTCTTCACAACAGCCTAAAGGTGGAAACAACCAAGATGTACATTATCAGATAAATAAATCATTAATCAACACAATGGAATATTATTCAGTCATAAAGAAATAAGAAGTCTTGATACATTCCACCACGTGGATAAACCATGAAAACATCATGATGAGTGAAATTCAGTCGGTGGTAAAAGGACAGATAAAACTATCTCATTTATGTGAAACAGACATATAAAAACCAAAGATTGTTAGTGGTTACCAAGAATGGAAGGGAAGGGATAAGGGGGAGCTTTTGCTTTATGGATATTGAGTTTGTTAATGGTGATGAAAGGTTTTGGAAAAGAAACTCAAGAATGGCTGCACAACTTAAGAATGTAATCAGTGTCACTGAATTGTACATATAGAAATCGTTGAGTTAGTGTATATTTTGTTATGTATATTTTCACCACAATGTAAAAACATTTTAAATACATTTAAAAAACACTTATTCATTGTGAAAGTATTACTCAAGCTAAGTCAGAATATAAAAATAAACAGTATGGTATATTGTGTAAGGTGAAGGTAACTCAAAGATATAAAATTAGCTCAGTGCTTTGAGAATTCAATTACATCTCTCTCAGAGTTCAATATCCTTTAAAACTTCTAATGTTCTGCTCAAGATAATTATTTTAAATCATTGTTATATTTCTACAATCAATTGCCTATCAATCAACTGTCTCCATTTTCTTGGTTTCAACGTGTTATAAAATCACAAGGTATGAAGACATAATAATAGTAACTCAAAATTTCAGTAAAGTGAACTTAACTGATATACCAAGTTACTCTTTTCTTGAACAAGCAAAACAAGACCAAAAAAAAAAAAACAACCCCAAAAATGAAATTTCATAATGGAATGTAAGGAAGTATAAAATGTAAGAGTATATGTTATGCATAGTATATACAATTAATAAAACCATTTTACTCACCAATTCCATTAAATCTTTTAACTTTCCAATTTCTTCTGGAATGGATACCAGTTTATTATTACTGACAACCAAAACTTTAAGGGGGAGATCAAACAGGTATTTTGGCAATGTTGATAAAAGATTTCGACTGAAAAGAATAAGAAAGTTTCATTATAAAAGTATGTCTGAAATTCCATACGTTGTGGAGGAAGAAAACAGGTCACATGTAATGTAAATAACTCTTAACCCTTCACTAAACAACCATTACTTAATAAGTGCTTACTTTGTACCATATATGGTGCCATATCCTATATGCACAATTTCAGTTAATCCTGCCATTAAACCCACAAGATACGTAGTATTAGCTCCACTATACTCACAAAAGAAAAAAATTTAAAAATCAAAGGATAAACTGGGTAGGTGACTTGCCCAGGCATGGTGGAGATGCAAATATAAGTCTAACTACAAAGTTTGTGCTGTTACCAATGACCTTCAGACCATCACCAGTTCTCAGAATCCCAGACTGATTCTTCTGACTTGTAAAATGCCAGAGCCTTTCTCTTTGGTATAATTCCATTATATTCAACACATCCATGGCTCTTATTGGGAAAAATCATCAAGGATAAATTTCCACACAATATGGTCCTGGTGCTGTACAATAAGCACTGGAATGTTAACCCTAAGGTCGATGGTTCAAATCCACCAGCCGCTCTTTGGGAATCCTATACAGGATCATTATGAGTCAGAACTGATTTGATGGCACTTAACAACAATAGCAATGTTGACATTTATAAATAAATACATATATTCACAAACATGAAATGATCATTAATCCATTTCTTTTTGTTTCGGTTTCACCATTCTTATTTAACCTGTATGCTGAGTAAATCCAAGAAGCTGGGTTATATGAAGAACATGGCATCAAGATTAAAGGAAGATAAATTGGAATATACAGACGATATAACCTTGCTTGCTGAAAGTGAAGAGGACTTAAAATACTTACTGGTGAAGATTAAAGACAACCTTCAGTATGGGTTGCATCTCAATGTAAAGAAAACAAAAATCCTCACCAATGGACCAAGAAATAACAACATGATAAATGGAGAAAAGATTGAAGTTGTCAAAGACTTAATTTTGCTTAGATCCACCATTAACACTCATGGAAGCAGCAATAAAAAAATCAAAAAACATATTGCACTAGGCAAATCTGCATCTCAAGACCTCTTTAAATTGTTCAAGAGCAAAGATGTCAGTTTGAGGACTAAGATGCACCTGATCCAAGTCATGGTAATTTCAATATCCTCATAAGCATATAAGTTTGATACTGGATAAGGAAGACCATAGAAGAACTGATGCATTTGAGTTATAGTGCTGGAGAAAGAATATTAAAAGTACCATGGACTTCTAGAACAAACAAATCGGTTGGAATAAGTACAGCCAGAATGCTCCTCAGAAGCCAAGATGGCAGGACTTCGACTCACATATTTTAGACATTTCGGAGGGACCAGTCTCTAGAGAAGGACATCATGCTAGGTAAAGTCGAAGATTGGCATATAAGAGGGAGACCCCTAAGAGATGGATTGGCACTGTGACAGCAGCAATGGGCTCAAGTGTAACAACAACTGTGAGGTTGGAGCAAGACTGAACAGTGTTTCATTCTGTTGTGCATATGGTAACTATGCGTCAGATCTGACTTGATGGCGCCTTGCAATAGCAATCCTAGAAAAGCCTGTTAGTACCTTTATCTCAGCTCTAAATTGCGATAGTATTCCTATCTCCATGTTCACATTTAAAGATAACAACTAACATTTGTAGGGTATTTTGCCATGTGCCAGTCCATACTCAGAACATCTCACATCAACTAGAATTCTTGCCTTTTATGGGGAAGATTCTTGACCAATTCACCTTATGCACAACCACCAAACCTGCCAATGGATGCTCGTGTGTTGCTATGAAGCAGAACTTTCCAACTAAGATAGACTAGGAAGAAAGGTATGGCAATCTACTTCCAAAAATGTCCCATTGATAACCTATAATTAATAATGGTCTGATCCACAATCAATTATTGGGCAGCATTTTGATGCACTGTGCATGGAATCACCATGATTTAGGGGATTACTGGAGAGCAGTTAACCACAACAAACCTCTTTATGAAAATATACTAGTTACCATTGATTGATTTCCAGTTCATGGCAACCTCATGTATGTCAGAGTAGAACTGTACTCCATAGGGTTTCCCATGGCACCTCTGGTTGGACTCAACCCTTCAGTTTTTTGGTAAGAGTCAAGCATGTTAATCACTTTCAACACTCAAGAATTCCTGCATGAAAATAGGTATTATTATGGTCCTGGTTTTACATAACTAGAAATAGTCACAAAGAGGTTAAGTAACCTGCTCAAGGACACACACTGCTAAGTGTAAGAGCCAAGCTTCAAACCTAGAAAAGCTGGCTTTAGGGTCCTTACCCTCAACTAAGGTTAAATTTATTTGCCAATGAATGGAATGACCCATTGATCTCACTACCAATAATACAAATATTTTCACATAAATAAGTATTGACAAGCAATTAGTTACTATTTTTTTTCCTTTTTTTCTTCAAAATAACACAGACCTGTGCCTACCATTTTAGTATAACATCCACAGGAATAAAATCCTGATGTTTCTCCAAGAGGGGGATGGCTTCAATACCCTTCATCCCATTCTATCTCTTCAGAAAACATCCAGAAACACCAGGCTGGCATTGCATGGCACAAACTGACTTCCTTTTTGAAAACACAAACAAACAAAAAAAACCCACCAATGTATCTAGACTAGCACTCCTGGCCAAGCTGCTGGAATGTCAACCAAGCTACAGGCCTGTCACAACCTCTTGATACTTTCAGGGTAAAGTGGGCTCCTTGGGAAAATGACCTTCCTGGGTCCCTATACACAGAGCATGCATGTATATTTCTTTAGAATTATTCTACTGAAAAAGGAGAGTGTGTATACAAGAAGAGAGAAACTGCTGAAAAAGTATCTTACCAGTTTCTCAAGACAGTTCACCAAATAAAAATGCCATATACCAACTCATTCTATTCCTCTCTCAGGCTAAAGAAAAAAAAAAAAAAAAAAAGCAGATTCAGAGAGTAAACACAGTCCACTCTCTAGAATTTGACCCTATACGGACGATTCCTTCATATATAACTGATGAATACGTAATCTTCACTTTTTAAACTACATATTCGGAGACGAGTTACCAAAACATCTTTGAACATGATGTTCACAGATTACATATATGTATATAGATGTTGCTGACACTAAGTGCTGACAAGTTGATTCTGGCTCATAGCGACCCTGTATAGGGTTTCCAAGGAGCGGCTGGTAGATTTGAGCTCCCGACTTTGCAGTTAGCAGTCCAATAGCTTATCCTACAGCATTTTTTTTTAAAGACTGAAATGAGAAACAGGAGTCCACATTTAGAGATCTAAATATAAAAGAATCAAAGAAAGTTTATTAAACTATTCTAATAAACAGTTTTTATGTAATACTGTATAGATGATATTCCTTTTTGACAAATCACATTTTTCAATCTAATTTTTTTCCATAAAAGAACAAAATGAAACAAAAACAAAGACAACCTTTAAACATATCTCACTTGCCTCAATGCTTTCCCTCAAACCAGGCCCAGGACACACATAACCTATTTACTCCCAGGAGCAGCCCAAATGACTGATTTCTATGGAAGGAAATTTCTCTCATATATTTTCATGTACAACAGTGCTTTCAGTTAAGACAGAACATTCTGTTAGGTTACATCACTGGAAAAGACGTGTATTGCAGCAAGAAAAGTACATTATTTGTTTATTTTTATAGTGAATTTAGTGAAGGTTTACAGAGCAGATCATCAATTTTACATTCAACAAATCATACACTTTGCTTCATTACATGATTGCAACCCCTCCACGCACCAACAGTTAACAGCATTTACCTCTATTCACTACAACTGCATTCCTCCCTGTGTCTCCCATCACCCCCTCCGGTTGTATATTGCTAACCTCTGCTAACCTCCCTCCAGTTGTATATTGCCTGTATTATTTTATATATATATAAAATTATACTAATTTCCTATATGGGAATTCAGACAAGTAATATGGTTAATGGTGGTGGTGGTGGTGATTGTGTGCTGTAGAGTCGGTTCCGACTCATAGAGACCGAGGCTGTGAATGAATCTTTACAGGAGCCTCCTCTTTCTCCCACGGAGTAACTGGTAAATTCAAACTGCTGACCTTGTGACTAGCAGCCCATCTTTTAATTCACTACACTAACAGGAAACCTTAATTTGGTTAATGAGGGGGAAGAAATTACTTCTTCCAACTCAAACACACAGAGGCTTAATTATAAAATTAAGTCACAACAAACCAATTTCCATTCAATGTTTCTCATTAGGCAAGAAAATGTTTTTTCCTATACTTATTGAATATCCACTCTATAACAAATATAGGACAGTAGTTCAAAATGAGAGCTCTAGAACCAGAATACTTGCATTTGAACTTGGCCCCACCACCTGCGCCCTCTATATAATTTTAGGCGAATTGCTTAATATCTTGAATGCTTCAGTTTACTCATCTGTAATGCAAAGATTATAATAGTTCCTACCACAAAATATTATGAAAATTAAATGAAATGGTATGTTTACATTGTTTGGATCTTTGCCAGGCACATGGTAAGCACTTATTCTGTATTAACATCAAATGTCATCCATTCACAGATTCCCATACCATTGCATCCATCCTTGAAGTAGTAACAAGAAGTTTTTTGTTGTTTTTTTTTTAAGTGTGAAAAATATAACTCAAGCAATGTTTCTTTATAATGCTTCACTTTAACTGAAAATGTGACTGTTGTTACCTGCCATGGAGTCAATCCCAATTCATACAACACGGTCTAGTCTACACCGTCATTGCAATCATTCTGATGTTTGAGCCAATTCTTTCTGTCGTGTCAAGCCATCTCACTGAGTGTCTTCCTCATTTTTGCTGACCATCTACTTTCCCAAGCATACGGTCCTTCTCCAGGGACTGCTCCCTTCTTATAGTATGTCCAAAATACTCGTAAGTGAGATGAACCCTTGCCATTGTCTCTTCTAAAGACCATTCTAGCTGCATTCCTTCCAAGACAGATTTGTTTGTTCTTTGGTGGTCCATAGTATATTTAATATATTTCACCAATACCATAAATAAAGCACATCAATTCTTCTTTCAACTCATTTATTTGTTGTCCATCTTTTGCATTCTTCTTTCAACTCATTTATTTGTTGTCAATCTTTTGCATTCATATGCGACACCTGAAAATGCCTTGCTTTGGGTCACGCATACCTTAATCTTCAAAGTGACATCTTTGCTTTTGAACATTTTAAAACAGGTCTTTTGTAGCAGATGTGTGCAATTCAATACATCATTTGACTTCTTGACTTTAGTCTCAATGAGTGTTGATTATGGATCCAAGTCAAAGAAAATCCTTAAAAACTTCAATTATTTTCTGAATGCTGCTTATTAGTCAAATTGTGCGGGTTTTTGTTTTCTTGACATTGAGGCTGTAGTCTATGATCCTCTTCATCAAGTTCTTTAAAGACTCTACACTTTCAGTAAGTAAGGTGGTATTTTCTGCATATCACAGGTTATAAGCCTTCCTCCAATCCTGATGCCGTGTTCTTCATTATTTATTAAGCATACAAATTGAGAAGGATGGTGAAAGAATACAAGCCTGATGCACAACTTTCCTGGTTTAAAGTCACATATCATCCCTTATTTTGTTCAAATGACTGCCTCTTAGTCTATGTACAGGTTATGGATGAGTATAGTTAATGTTCTGGAACTCTTATTCTTTACAGTGTTTCCATAGTTGGTTTTGATTCACACAATCAAATGCCTTTGGCATAGTCAATAAGGTACAAATAAACATCTTTCTGGTATTTTCTGCTTTCAGCCAAGACCCAACGTTATCCCTCACTGTATGTTCTCTTCTGCATTCATTTGTTGAACCATCTCAACGGATGTTCCATGCATTCCTGAAGTCTTCTTGTTTGCGAATGCCTTCATTGTACCATGAATTTCTTCCTTCAATACCATCAGTTCTTCATCATATGCGACCACCAGAAATAGCTGAATATAGACAAATTGTTTCCATTACAGTGACTTTGTATTTCCTTTCATCTTCTCTTGATGTCTCCTGTGTCATTCAATATGTTGCCCACTGTTGTCATTGATAAGTGCCGCTGAGTCAGTTTTGACTTATAACAACCTTATATGGATTTTTAAAGGTATGGCTGGTGGGTTTGAGCCACTGACCTTGTGGTTAGCAGTCCAGTGCTGTTTCTACAGCACCACACATAGAATCCTTCAATAATGTAACTGGAAGCTTCAATTTTTCTCCAGTTCTTTTCAGTTTGAGAAAAAATGAATATGTTCTTCCCTTTTGCATTTCTAACTGCAGGTCTTCGCAGAGCTCAAAACGACTCTTTACTCAGTCTTCTCTAGCTGCCCTTTAAAGTCTTCTCTTTAACTCTTTTACTTCATCATTTCTGCCTTCAGCTTTAGCTACTCTATGTTCAAGAGCATGTTTCAGAATCAATTCTGACATCCATTTTGTTTTTTCTTTCTTTCTTATCTTTCTTAATGACTTTTTATTGTCTTCATGTATGTTCTTGAATGTCATCCCACAACTCCTCTGGTACAATGCTTTAATTCTGTTCTTGAGATGGTGTTTCAATTCAAATAGGATATATTCAAGGTCACACCTTGGCTCCTGGAGACTTGTTTTAATTTTCTTTAGCTTCAAGGTAAATTTGAATATGCGCAATTAATGGTCTGTTCCACAGTTGGCTTCTTACCTTGTTCTGACTGATGATATTGAGCTTCTATACTGTCTTTTTCCATGTGCATTCCCTCTGGCAAAGTCCATTTGTATAGTCACCATTTATGTTGTTGAAAAAAAGTATGTGCAATGAATAAGCTGTTGTTGGTCTTGCAAAATTCTGTCATGTAAACGCTAAATCTCCAGCATAGTTTCTATTACTAAGGCCATCTTTTCTAACTACCAATCCTTCTTTGTTTCCCATTTTTATACTCCAATTACCAGAAATTATCACTGATTCTTGATTGCATGTTTGGTCAACTTCAGACTGGAGAAGTTGGTAAAAATCAGTTTCCTCATCTTTGGCATTATGGTTGGTGTGTGAAGTTGAATATTAATAAAATTATATTTTTATAATTATATATTAAGCTCTGATAGAGTAATGGTTACGAGTCAGGCTGCTAATCTCATAGTCAGCAGTTTGAAACTACGAGCAGTCCTGTGAGATAAAGAAAGGCTTTCTGCTCCTGTAAACATTTACAGCCATGGAAACCCTATACTGGGTCGCTATGAGTCAGAATCGACTCCACGACACACTACCACCACCTACTATCAGGACAAGTTCAAAAGTCCATAAAATAATGTGAACTTGGAGGAAACACAAATACGATACTACTTATGAGATAAACGTAGGCTACAGAACCAAAACATGTTCCTTAGTTAATAAAAATAATTATTAAAGCCTTAATATAAAACAAAAGTTACCAAAGAAAACTGTTTCCTTACCTAATGTTAAGATATGTCAACATCTGAAGGTTTTTAATGGCTTCAGGAATGGTTTTGATGCAATTATGATATAAATTTAATATTTCAAGTGGTGCAAATAACCAGACATCAGAAGGAATTTCTGTAAAACGATTTCTTGAAAGATCTGAAAAATAAAAACAGTGTTGGAGTGTCATACATACACCAAATAAACATCATTGAAAAATAAGTTCAATGAAAACATGTTTCTGTTTATTAGCAATTTTTACTTTGTTCATATGCTTCAATATCTGTAAAATGCAATTTTTTTTTAAAACACCAATGAGGAATTTTCTCAGATCTTTAAAGACACACATATACAAATAAAACCTCCCTGATACCACACACACCCCCTACTTCTACCTCTCCCACTTTATGACAGACAACTTGACATAAATAATTATTCACACACATATCCATTTATTATTTACCATGGACTTCTCAACCACTCCAATTTGGTTTCTGTCCACATTCTGGCATGCACCAAGGTTACCAATAACCTCCATAGCAATAACTGCTCCTTCTAGCTGGAAACATTCTTTCTTTTTCTTGGAAGACTACATTTCTGGATTTCTTCCTATTACCACTCTGGCCACTATTCTGTGCCTTTGCTAGATTCTCTACCTGCACTGTAAATTTTTGTGTTCCTCATGGCTGTGATGTGATATAAGCAACTCCTTTCTTCTTAAGATATGTACTATATTAGATGATTTCATCCAATCCCAGACCTAAATTATATTTATACACTGACAAATCCCAGAGTATTTCAGGTCTACTGGACTTTTCCTTGATACCGCTTAGGTATCTCAGATTCTACAAGCGTAAAATCTGAACTGAACATCATCTGTTGTTGTTGTTGTTAGGTGCCACTGAGTTGGTACCGACTCATAGCGTCCGTATGCACAAGAGAACAAAACACTGCCCGGTCCTGGGCCAATCTCACAATTGTTGCCACGCTTGAGCGCATTGATGCTGCCACCTTGCCAATCCATCTCGCTAAAGAGGGTCTTCCTCTTTTTCTCTGACCCTCCACCTTATCAAACATGATATCCTTCTCCAGAGACTGGTCCCTCCTGACAATATGTCTGAAGTATGAGAGACGAAGCTTGGCCATCCTGACCTTCAAGGAGCACTCTGGCTGCACTTCTTCCAACACAGATCTGTTGGGTCTTTTGGCAGTCTATGGCACTTTCAATATTCTTCTCCAACACCATAATTCAAATGCATTAATTCTTCTGCGGTCTTCCTTATTTACTGTCCAGCTTTCGCATGCATATGAGGTTATTGAAAATACCATGGATTGGGTCAGGCACACTTTAGTCTTCAAGCTGATATCTTCTACACACTCATCATTTATGTCTCTAGTGTTGTCTATCTTGGACAATGTCACCAACATCCTCCTGGTGAGTTGCTCAAGCCAGAAATCTGTCCTTCATGAGTGTACTGTCCAAGTCCATAGGAATATACTTCCACTCAAGTTTCCACAAAATAAAATTATCAAATTATAACTACTCTTCCTCTGTAAAGCATCTTTTTATTCATTAAATGATTCCTGGTAGACTGACAAAAAAAAAAAAAAACCCTAACAGAGTGTTTCTTCATCACAGGATATTTAGCTTGTATATTGGACTATTTAGCAGCATCCCTGCTCTCTATTTGGTTGTTGTTGTTATTGTTAGTGCCAGCAAGCTGATTCCAACTCATGGCGATCCTGTATAGGATTTCCAAGGAGCGACTAGTGAGTTTGAACCACCGACCTTGTGGTTCAAACCGACCTTGCGGTCCAGTGCTTTATCCCACAGCGCCACACCAGGGCTCGCTATCTGCTAGATGTCAATAATACCTTCTAATGGCAACAACTAAAAATGTCCGTTGGAACACAAAGTCCCCCTACTCCTGTTGAGAACTGCTGCTTTAAACAATTCACAAACTGGCTACCTTATTACGGAGATACATTTTCTTCATGCTAATTCATTATAATTATCAGGTTAAAAATACAAGGAAGTTGTTTGCTCCGTCGAGACAAACATCAAGCCCACTATTGATTGTTGCTGCTGTTGTGCACCACACAGTCAATTAGGACTCATAGAGACTTGGTATAGGGTTTTTGAGGCTGTAAATCTCTATGGGAGCTGAAAGCCTCATCTTTTTCCCAAGCAGTGGCTGGTGGATTAAGACCACTGACCCTGTACTTAATGGTCCAATGTGTACCCCACTATGCTACCAGGGATCCCTTAGCCCCTGTATTATTTTTGTTAAGTGCCATAGAATCAGTACGAAATCATACTGACCCTGTGTAGGGTTTCCAAGGAGCAACTGGTGGGTTTGAACTGTCGACAATGAGGGTCAAACCAACCTTGCGTTTCAGTGCATTATCCGGCAGCACCACACTTAGCCCACTGCTGTTGTTGTTGTTAAGTGCCGTGAAGTCAGTTCTGACTTATTGCGACCCTGTGTAGGGTTTCTAAGAAGCAACTCATGGGTTTAAACTGCTGACCTTGTGGTTCACAGTTCAATGCCGATCCTACAGTGCCACATCAGAAGCCCACTGTAGCTGTATCATATTTAGCATCTATGTTCCTTCCAGAATCCCAACAACAGGCTTAGAAGTCAACTTCCCCACTCCATAAGATATGGACTTCGGCCAATATATTAAATTCTCTATTCAAAACATTAAAATATATAAGCACACACACATATATTTATACACATATAAGCACACACATACACATATAAAAACACATATATAAACACATACTCATCTTTCTCCCTCGGAACATCTGGTAGTTTCGAACTGCCGACCTTGCAGTTCGCAGCCCGATTCGTAACCGCTATGCTAACAGAATATTGAAGATTGAAACATGATGCTAAACACCAGGTAGCATAGCGGTTACGAATCGGGCTGTAAACTGCAAGGTCGGCAGTTCGAAACTACCAGCTGTTCTGAGGGAGAAAGATGAGGTTTTCTGCTCCTGTAAATATTTGCAGCCTCAGAAACCCTGTGCAGGGTCACTATGAGTCGGAACTGACTCCACGGTACTTAACAACAACAACAACAACATTGTCAAATATAGTGCCAGAAGATGAGCCCCTCAGGTTGGAAGGCATTCAAAATATGACTAGGGAAGAGCTGTCTCCTCAAAGTAGAGTTGAACGTGATGACACAAAGAGTAAAGCTTTCAGGACTTTCATTTGCTCATGGGGCATAAGACCAGTTAATACAATTATAATTCAAATTTACACACCAACCACTAAAGCCAGTAATGATAAAACTAAAGAATTCTACCAATATCTTCAGTATGAAATTGATGAAACATGCAATCAAGCTGTATTCACAATTACTGGTGATTCAAATGAAAAGGTTGGAAATAAAGAGGATGGTTCAGTAGGTGGAAAATATGGCCTTAGGGACAGAAACGAGGCTGGAGATCACATGGCAGAATTTTGCAACACCAATGACTTCTCCATTTCAAATAGCCTTTTAAATAACATAAAATACACATTGTTGTTGTTAAGGGCCGTCGAGTCGGTTCCGACCCATAGCGACCCTGTACAGGGTTTCTGAGGCTGTAAATCTTTATGGGAGCAGAAAGCTTCATCTTTCGAACTGTTGACCTTAAGTTTCACAGCCCGATTCGTAACCACTACGCTACACATGGACCTCACCAAATAGAATAACCAATACACAGGGACCTCACCAAATGGAATACACAGAAATAACATTGATTACATCTGTGAAAAGACACAGTCAAAACAAGGCCAGGGGCAGACTGTGGAACAGAACATCAATTGCTCATAATGCAAGTTCAGGCTGAAATTGAAAAAACTGAAAAGTCAACGAGAGCCAAAATATGACCTTGAACATATCCCACCTAAATTTTGAGATCATCTCAAGAACAAATTTGACGCATTAGACACTAGGGACCAAAGACCAGAAGAGTTATAGAATGACATCAAGAACATCATACAGGAAGAAAGCAAAAGGTCATTAAGAAGACAAGAAAAAAAAAAAAAAAAAAAATGAATGCCAGAAGAGACTCTGAAACTTGCTCTCCAGCGCAGAAATGCTAAAGCAAAATAAAGAAATAAGGAAGTCAAAGAGCTGAAAAGAAAATTTCAAAGGGCAGCTGGAGAAAACAAAGTAAAGTATTATAATGAAATATTTAAAGACCTAGAGTTAGAAAACTAAAAGGGGAGAACATGCTTAGTATTTCTCAAGTTGAAAGAACTAAAGAAAACATTCAAAGCCTAACTTGCAATACTGAAAAATGTGATAAGCACTGGACTCAAACCACAAGGTCTGAGGTTCAAGCCCACCAACCACTTGCAGGAGAAAGATGAGGCTTTCTGCTCCCGCAAAAAGATTTAAAGCCTCAAAAACCCTATACAGGGTTGCTATGAGTCAAAACGGACTCCATGTAACTTAACAACAACAATGGGCAAAATATTGAATGATACAGAAAATACCAAGAGAAGATGGAATAAATGTACAAAGTCACTGTACTAAAAGGATATGGTTGATGTTCAACCATTTCAAGAGATAGAGTATGATCAAGAGCCAATGGTACTAAAGGAAGAAGTCCAAGGTCCATTGAAGGTATTGGCAAAGAACAAGGCACTGAAAATTGATGGAATATAAATTGAAATCTTTCAACAAACTGATGCAGCACTGGAGGAACTCATCTATACAAAGAAATTTGGAAGACACCTACCGGGCCAACCAACGGGAATGCATCCATATTTGTGCCCATTCCAAAGAGAGGTAACCCAACAATATCATTAATATCACATGCAAGTAAAGCTTTACTAAAGGTAACTCAAAAATAGCTACAACAGAACATTGACAGGGAAAGTCAGGTGTTAAAGCCAGATACAGACTAGGACGTGGAACCAGGGATATCATTGCTGACGTCAGCTAGATCTTGGCTGAAAGCAGAGAATACCAGAAAGATGTTTGCCTATGCTTTATTGACTCTGCAAAGGCTTTCAATTGTGTGGATCATGACAAGCTCTGGACAACATTGCAGAGAATGAGTATTCCGGGACACTTAAATGAGTTTGTGGTGCCTTTAATTTACTTAATATAGCTTTTCTAATCCAAAGTCTTCTTAATTCTCACCAAGTATTTGGGTGGGACTATGCAAATAAATTATACAGGACTCTAAGGCTGGGATTGGCCACTTTGGCCCTTCAGCTAGGTTTAAAAGGAGCCATCTCAGAAGCAAAGACCGAAGATCCCAGGATCTTCAAGAAGGAAAAGCAGGAGTGACACATGAGATCCCAACCTAGAGAAACAGTGGCTTCAGAGGACACAGTAGAGACAACAGCAGAGGCAGTGGCATGGAGAGGCAGAGCGGCTTCAGACTCTAGGCCTATGCACTGAGTAAAGCTGAGTACCTACAGACAGGAGATTGGGTTGAAGAACATGCCCTTTGGCATTCACCGACTGGCTAAAATAACTTTGCAACATGTGCTTGACCAGACTGAGAGGCTGAAAACAAGAGTGAAGCGTGTCTGCAGTGTAGCAGACAAGAGGTGTTCCTGACTGGAGAACTGCTGTGTCCTGAGTTGGTTTTGATCCTGAACTGTACCCTGTTCACTTCCCTTTTAAACCCTAGTAGACAAGTTTCAGCACAGCTTCAGACTACAACAAATTAGGCATAATGAATAATCAGTTCAATTCTGAAATATTACAACTAGCAGTGGAATGCTATCTGATAATAATGCCAGAAGATGAACCCCTCAAGTTGGAAGTCACTCAAAACACAATGGGGAAGAACTGCCTCCTCAAAGTAGAATAAGTCTTAGTGATGTGGATGGAGCAAAGCTTCCAGGACCTCCTTTTGCTGATGTGGCATACCTGAAAGTAAGAAGAAACAGCTACAAACATCCATTAGTAATTTGAACCTGGAATGGACTAAATATAAATCCAAGAAAATGAGAAGCTGTCAAAAATGAAATGGAATATATAAAAATCAATATTCTAGATATTAGTGAGCTAAAATGGACTATTATTGGCCATTACGAAATAAACAATTGTATGGCATACTATGCCAGGAAATGACAAATGAAAGATGAATGGTTTTAGATTCATCATTAAACATCATTAAAGCACAATACTGTCAGTGGCACATTTTTTCAACAGTATAAATGGTAAGTATGCATGTGGATCTTGTGAAAGGTATACAAAGGAATCAAATCAACCACATCTATGCAAAGAGAAGTTCAACATCATCAGTCAGAACAAGGTAAGTGGCCAACTGTAGAACAAACCATCAAGAAAATTAAAACCATTCCATATCCAGTTGAGCAAAATTGAGAACCCAGAACTAAATCCACCCACTTATGGACAACCGATCTCTGACAAAACATCAAAATACATTAAAAGGGGAAGAAGAGAAAGCCTCTTTAACCAATGATGTAGGCAAAACTGTATATCCATTAGCAGAACAACGAAACAGGACCCATATGACACACCATAGACAAAAACGAACTCAGAATGGATCACAAACCTAAATGTAAAACCTAACACTAAAAAGATCATCAATGAAATAAAAAGGAAAAACTTAAGGGCCCTAATGTTGTTGTTGTTAAGTGCCATCGAGTCGGGTCCGACCCATAGCGACCCTGTACAGGGTTTCCGAGGGTGTAAATCTTTACGGGAGTAGAAAGCCTTATCTTTCTCCCTCGGAGCGGCTGGTAGTTTCGAACCGCTGACCTTAAGGTTCGCAGCCCGATTCGTAACCACTTATACTTTCAAAGGTAACTACAAACACACAAACAGCAGACAACAGACTAGATGACTGGAACCTCCTAAAAATTAAACATTTATGTGTATCAAAAGATTTCATCAGAGTAAAAAAGAAACCCAGACAGAAGAAATTGTTTGTGTAAGTGACATATCAGACAAAGTACCATTTAAACATGTATAGAAAACGTTAACGCCTCAACATTAAAAAGACAAATGATCCAATTTAAAAATGTACAGATAATATGAACAGACATTTCACCAAAAAAGACATTCAGACAGCCAACAAATATACGAAGAAACGCTCACGATCATTACTCATTGTTGTTAAGTTCCCTCCAAGTTGGAACCGACTCTCTATAGGATTTTTGAAGCTGTACATCTTTGTGGGAACAGAAAGCCTTATCTTTCTCCCACGGAGTGGCTGGTCGTCCATTAGATGGATGCAAAGCAAAACAATAATGAAGCATTATCACATCACCCCAGCTTTAATAGAAAAAATTTTAAAACAAAACACAAAGCAACAAAATGCTGTCAAAGGTTTGGAGAGACTGGAAGCCTAATATAATGCTGGTGGGACTGCAAAATGGTGCAACCACTGGAGAAAATGACAAGGTGCTTTGGCAAAAAAGTTGGAAATAAAAAACTTTCAATATTATTGTTGTTGCTAAGTGCCCTTGAGTTGATTTCGACTCATAGTACCCTGTATAGGGTTTCCGAGGAGTGGCTGGTGAGCATGCACCACCAACTTTAGGTTCAAACCAACCTTACAGTCCAGTGTATTAAGCCACAGTGCCACACCTCTACCTCTACTTGGTATATATCCTAGAGAAATAACAAACGCAACATGAATAGATGGATGCACACCCATGTTCATTACAGCGCAAAAACAAAAATATGGAAGCAACCTAAATATCAATCAAGGAAAGAATGGATAAACAACTATTGTATATACACAGAAAGGAATACTATGCAATGTTAAAGAATCACTTTGAATCTGTGAAATACCTCACAACATGAATGAACATGGAAGACATGTTGACAGAAATTGTTTTTGCTGTTAGGTGCCTTCTAGTTGATTCCAACTCATAGCAACCTTATGCACAACAGAAGGAAACTGCCTGGTCATGCTCCAACCTCACAATCATTGTTGTGCTTGAGCCCATTGTGACAATCTATCTCATTGGGGATCTCCTTCGTTTTCACTGACTTTACCAAACACATCATCTTTCTCCAGGAACTGGTCTCTCCTGATTATATGTCTAAAGTATGAGAGACAAAACTTCACCATCCTGGCTTCTAAGGAGCATTCTAACTGTACTTCTTCCAACACAGACTTGTTTGTTCTTCTGACAGTTCATGATACTTCCCCCCAAACATAATTCAAATATATGTAGGCTTGACAGAGGCTATTTGCTGCAAATATATCCTTGAATGTGGTGAAGCATACAAGGAGCAAAGTTATGAAAACTTCTTCGACATAACCAAACACCTCGAGAGAATGAGTAGCAGGGTCTGAAGGCTCAGAACCATAGTCTCAGAGTTCATCCAAGTCAATTGGCATAACCTAATCCACAAAGACAATGTGCTACATCCAGTTTTGTGAATAGTAATTGAAGTGTTAAAAGCTCACAAGTGGCCATCTATGATGCAACTATTGGTCTCTCCCTGTCTGGAGGAATGAAAAGTGATGAAAACTGAAGACTCATGGAAACAGTCCAATGGACTAATGAACACACACAGCATCATTTTCCTCGACACACAGACCAGAAGAACCAGGTGGTACCCAGCTTCCACTACCAACTGTTCTAAAAGGGAACACCTAAGAAAGTACTAGATACAGTGGGAGAGAAATATGGAACAAGCCTCAAAATTATCAAAAATAAAACAAACAAAATTTTTAAAAGACCAGGCTTACTTTTCAGATAAAGATTGGTAAGAGCCCTGAGACTATGGCTCTTAGTCAAGCTTCACGTTTGGAAATGAACTCATCCCCATGGCTCAATTTTCAGGCAAACAATAGACAATTCTATAAGGGAAAAACCACCAGTTGTCTGTCAGTTTGTCGTCTTGTGGTGACCTGTGTGTTGCTGTAATGCTGGAAGTTGCGATGAAGTCACTGATGAAAATCAAGTCTCCAGAAATTAACCAAATACAATTTGAAATATTTCAATAAACTGATGCAGCATTGGAGGTGCTCACTCATTTATGTCAAGAAATTTGAAAGTCGGACCTATCAACTGGAAGAGGTCCATGTTTGTTCCCATTCTAAAGAAAGGTGATGGAACAAAATGTGAAAATAACCAAACAACATCATTAGTATCACATGGAAGCAAAATTTTTCTGAAGATAATTAAAAAAATAATGTTCAAAAATGAAATGGAAAGCACACATACATCCACAGGGAGCTGTCAGAAATTCAAGCCAGATTAAAAACAGACAAGGAAGGAGGGATATCATTGCTGACATCAAATAGATCTTAGAAGAAAGCAAAGAATACCAGAACGATGTTAACTTCTGGTTTGTTGACTATGTAAAGGCATTTTAATGTGTGGACCACAACAAACTAAAGATAACGTTGCAAAGAATGGCTATCAATTGTGCTAATGAGGCAACTCTACATAGACCAGAACACGGCGATATGCAATGGTTTAAAATCAGGAAAGGTTTATGTCAGGGTTGTGTTCTGCTACCATACGTATTCAATCTGTATTGGTGTGGAACTGTGGGATAAGGCACTGGACTGCAAGGTCGGTTTGAACCACAGGATCAATGGTTCAAACTCACCAGCCACTCCTTGGAAACCTATACAGGTTCACTATGAGTCGGAGCCAACTCGATGGCACGTAACAATAACAACAATTCCATCTGTACGTATTATTTCAGCAAATAATCCGAAAAACTAGATTATATGCAGAATGTGATATCAGGATTGAAGGAAGACTCATTAACAATCTGCGGCGTATAGATGATGCAAACTTGCTTGCTGAAAGCAGAGGACTTAAAATATGTACAGATGAAGATCTAAGACCACAGCCTTCAGTATGGTTTGCATCAAAATTTAAAGAAAATGAAAATCCTCACAACTGGATCAATAAATAACATCATGATAAATGGAGAAAAGATTGAAGTTGTCAAAGACAATCTACCACCAACAATAGAAGTAGCAGTCAAGAAATCAATTGACATATCGCATTAAGCAAATATGCTGCACAAGACCTCTTTAAAGTGTTTGAGAGCAAATATGTGAGTTTAAGGACTAAGGTCCACCTGACCCAAGTCATGGTATTTTCAATACTTTCATATTCATGCAAAAATTGGACAATGAATAAGGAAGTCCTGAGAAGAATCAATGCATTTGAATTATGGTGTTGTTGAAAATATTGAAAGTACTACGGACTGCCAGAAGAACAAACAAATCTGTCTTGGAAGGACAGCCAGAGTGCTCCTTAGAATCGAGGATGGTGAGATTTTTTCTTTCTTTGGACATATTATCAGGGGGAACCAATCCCTGGAGAAAAATATCACGCTTGGGAAAGTGGAGGGTCAGTGAAAAAGAGGAAGACCCCCAACAAGATGGACTGACACAGAGGCAGCAACAATGGGCTGAAACAGCCATCAGTTGTGAGGATGACGCAGGACCGGGTAGTGGTCTGTTCTTTTGTTCTTTTGCTATGAGTAGGAACTGACTTGATTGCACCTTACAACAATAGCAACATGAGGGAGTTATGTATACCTTAGAATAATCAACAATTTGAGAGTAAATGAGCAGCATTTACCCAAGGACAAATTTCAGAAGGGTTAGAAAAGAAGGAGAAATGAAAACAGAAAATACAGTGAGTTAGTGGAAAAATGATGTTATATTGACGGAGATTGCAATCATTGAAATGAAATGGAAATGTGTATGAATTGTTGAATGAAACATTGATCTGCTCTGTAAACTTCATCCAATTCACAAAAACTAAAAGCTATATAAAAAATAATAAAACAATTTCATGAGAATCAAAGTACCACACCTGAATTTAGAGAACAACTAAAGACATTTAATACATTGAGCACTAAAGACCAGGCAAGTTGTGAGATGTCATCAAAGAAATCATACACAAAAAAACTAAGATGTCACTAAAAAGACATGGAAGGAAGAACAAAATCAACGTCAGAAGAGACTCCGAAACTTGTCCTTGAATGAAGAGTAAAGTGAATGAAAAAATGATGATCTGAACAGCAAGAAGAGGAAGTCCCTCAATACGATGGACTGACACAGTGGCTGCAAAAATGGGTTCAAACATAGGAACAATTGTGAAAATAGCTCAGACCTGTACAGTATTTTGTTCTGTTGTACATGGGATCGCTTTGAGGCAGAACCAACTTGCTGGCACCTAACAGCATAATTGACACAGTGGTCCCAGTGATATATTACGGTAGCGTGAATTAAGATTCTAAAGAATAGGGCCAAGAGAAAGTGAACAGAATTTGAATATATATTGGAATTAGCACTGGTAGTGCTTGATAAGAGAACGGCAATGTGGGATAAACAAGATTTAAGACTCAAGAATAGCAGCCAGGATTCTAGTTTAGGCATCTTAATAGAGCTATTTAATGAAAAGAATAAGGAGCTCTGGTAGCGCAGTGCTTATGAATTGGGCTGCTAATTTCATGGTCAGCAGTTCGAAACTACCAGCAGTTCCATGTGAAAAAGATGAGGCTTTCTGCTCCCATAAAGATTTACAGCCTTGGAAACCCTGTACAGGGTCGCTATGAGTCGGAACCAACTCTACTGCACGTAACAACAACAATGAAAAGAATGGAGCTAGAACAGGATTTTTTGTTGAGAGTACATTTAAATCAGAGGTTTGAATCAACGGTTTAATTTCGTATTTGCACAAAACTTAGACATCTGAAAGAGACCCAAAGGGGATTGTTAAATGTGCAGTTAGATGGTTCAGGACCTCAGAAATGAGGTCTCGGCTGAACGTGGAATATGATAGGAATACAGTAAGCATTTTAAAAAGCATAGAAATGGAGAGGATCACCTAAGATTTGAGAATAAAGTTCAGAAAGATGGTTCAAGTAATATGATAATGAAAGCCAGCCAAACTTTAGAAGTTGAGTAGAGAAAGAAAAGCTAACAGACAATCAAAATGGTCAGGATAAAACATATTGTTGTTGTTAGGTGCCATTGAGTCTGTTTCTTCTCATAGTGACCTTATGCACAACAGAACAAAATACTGCTAATGGAGTGTTCAAAGAAGTGGAAATTAGAAGAAAATGCTAAAATATCAGTATTGATAATATCAGTATTAAATAATTTGCATAATAAAGAAAATTTAATGACTTCCATATTCTTGTGTGATGATTTAGGTTATTTCTTCTCCAGAAAGAAAAAAATATAAAAGATTCTTTAGTTAAATTACCAAATAATCCTACAAGTTCCACTAGGGCATTTAATTAAATTTACATTCATAAACTATTTTTGGTGAGTCATATTTATTTAGAAAACACTACTTAACATGTATGGAGTCCTGGTGTGATGCTGTGGGTTAATGAGCCAGACTGCAAAGCCATTTGAACTGCAATATTGGCAGTTCAAGCTCACCAGCTGCTCCTTGGAAAGCCTATACAGGGTCGCTATGGATCGGAATCGACTCAATGCCACTTCACAACAACAACAACAACTTAAAATGTATAGCAATTATTATTCCAATTTCATGGTATCAAACCAAATAAAGCATAATAAAGTGAAAACTAAAACTTAAGCTATTATAAATCCTGTAATTCAGATTATCTGGTTCTAGTGTTTCAGATTTCAAATTGGTACAAGCATTCTAAGACCTGAGTAAACACAATAACTGTTCCAAAAGAAAAATACACATAGCTGAGAAATAACAGAAAATAATTTGTTTCATAATTTTTTGAATTATCTCACACTAACAGCATCCGACTCGATGGCACTTAACAACAACAACAACAACAGCATCACAAATCTTCTCTCAAAGAAAAGCAAATATCTAATTGCATATAAATATAAAGAATAAAATTTAAACTCTGATTTTTTAAAAATAGACATTGTGATACATAATTTTATAACATTAGAAATCATTTAAGTAACACCTGCACTAGGACAATCAGAATAATACCACAATAATAATCAAGAAAAGCCACAGAATTAGTATTTTAATACAATTCCAGCAAGAAAATGTTTCCATGTAAAGACAGAGAAACAAGCTATAATTTATTCCTATTGGGAAATTCGTTCTGCAATAGCTTCAAACTCATATAGGAGGCAAAGTTATGAAAAGTTCTTAGACATGACCAAACACCTTGAGGAAATAAATCTCAGGTCTGGGAGCTCAGGATCATAGTCTCCAGGAACACCATGATCAACTAGCATAAGATAGTCCACAAAGACAATGTTCTACATCCTATTTTATTGAGTAGTGACTGGGATCTTAAGAGCTCATGTGTAGCCGTCTTAGGTAGTCTTTTCCTGTGCAGAGGGAAAAAAAGTGATGAAAATTGAAGACACTTGAAAACAGTTAGTTCAACAGATTATTGGGGTGTGTAAACAAAATAAAACAATTGAAAAACTGATGATTCTGTAAACCTTCACGGAATTCACAATATTGTAAATACCATCGAGTTGATTCTGACTCATAGCAATCCTGTATAGGGTTCCCAAGGAGTGGCTGGTGAGTTTGAACCGATGACTTTGTGATTCAAATCAACCTTGTGGTCCAGTGTTTTATCCCACAGTGGCATAATAAGTTACAAAAAAAAATCTAACTTTTTAGGGAACAAGCAGGATGGTACATCTTTCTGACACACACAAAAAATAGAAGACTAATGTGTTACCTAACTTACTGTTGTTTTTGTGCATCGTCGATTTGATTCTGGTTCATAGTGATCCCATATAGGGTCTCTAAGGAACAGCTTCCAGTTAGCATTCCAGTGCTTATCCTAAGTGCCACACCGGCACTTACTGTAGAATGCTGAATAAACCAAAACTGAACCCAATGCCATTGAATTGGTTCAGACTCATACTAACCCTATACATGGTTTTCAATAGTATAAATCTTTACAGGAGCAGATAGCCTCATCTTTCTCCTGTGGAGAAGCTGGTGAGTTTGAACTGCCAAACGTAAGATTAGCAGCTTAATGCCCACAGTACCCACAGTGCCACCTTGATGGTTCCTTAGCAGGCTGAATGATAGCCCTCAAAATATAAGGTCCTAATCTCTTTAACCTGTATATATTACCTTATATAGCAAAAATGTTGCAGACATAATGAAGGATTGTGAGATGAAGATATTATACTGGAATATCCTGCTAAACTCCATCATATGCATTGTTATTGATAAGCGCTGCTGAGTCAGTTCCAACCCATGGCAATCCTGTATAGGGTTTCCAAGGAGCAAATGGTGAGCTTAAACCACTGACCTTATGGTTCAAACCGACTTTGCAGTCCAGTACATTAACCCACAGCGCCACACCAAGACTCCATATGCATCCATTATAAGAGGAAGACAAAGGGAGATTAGACAGACACACAAGGGAAAAGTTGACATGGAGGTGGAGGAAAAGATAGGGGTCATTAAGCTCAGGAATGGCAGCAACCACCATAAGCTGAAAGAGACAAGAAAGTCGCTGGAGAAGGCATGGTCCTATGGAGGCCTTGATTTTGGCTCCATAAAATTCATTTCAAACTCCTGGACTCAAGAAATATTAGAATAACTTTCTGTTGTTTTAAGCCACCAAGTTTGTGGTAATTTACTATTGCAGCCAGAGGAACCTAATATACTCATTTAAAAAAAAAGAAAAAAGTTTATCAGAATGAATGAAAGAATGCCTTGAAAACATTTGAAATATTTTGTTTCTTGAACAGTAAGGTGATGATGCCTCAGTTCATTAATATCACTAGGACTTCTATATTCACTAACTTTTTTTTTGTTTCATACAGTTTCTCATCAAAAATTGTGCCAAACAATACTGGCAGTAACACAGCACTAAACAGACTGCTATGGACTATTTCTTACCTTCCTTCAAGAAGCTCCAGGTATAACTTCTGTGAGCTTATTAAAGTTAATAATAGATAATCTTGAATAATCTTATCTAAATTATGTTCTGCATCATCTTTGAGTTTCAGGCGCCAAAGAAACTGGAGTACAGAGAAGAATCAGATGGAATGGGAATCTGTTTGCCACCTCCCAAGCTGCAGCCACAAGAGTTACAGACAGGCCCATCTGTTGCCCAGTGTAATTCCTGGCTTACTGGTTAGCACTTGTGCCAAGCTATAGGAAATAACTTTCATAAATTATACTATGGATATATTATTGCATTTTATTCACTGTACAAAAAGGTGTAGTTTTTGCAGAAATAGATGAAACTAAGACACATGGATTTTCTTGTATGTGATATTTAATGATATAAATGATCATAGTTCCATTAAAAAAATAACCAGATAATATTCTAAAGACTGATGCATTATTATCTCTGGTAAAATTTCTAGTCATGAATCATATTGTTGAAACTATGCCACCTCACTGATAATTGAAATACCACCATAGAATGTTCTACTTAAGGGGGAACGTGGCAGGGAAGCGTTTAAGAGAAGAAATCATTTGAAATCAGAATTTTGAATTCACATTAACAAAAATCTAAATGGAAATAAAGCAGCCATGACACACACTCATGCATACACATACACACACACCATGTGGTAAAGCAGGGTGCCAGCCACTTTGCATAGACTATTTCTAATCCCTTTAAGAACGTTGTGAGGTAGCTAGAAAGACTGGAATAGAGGCAAACAGATACTGAGTATAACAGTCCAATCCTCATTCTCCTTATTTACCAGATAGCATCTTGAATAATATACAACCTTTCATCATTCAACAGAATTGCATTAAGTATTTACTATGAACAAGGAATGAAGTGTTAGGATAGATAAAAAGCCTACTGTAGTTGGTTGAAGAGTATCCATTGAAAATTCATGCCCAACTAGTATCTGTGAACATGAACTTATTTTTAACTATAAGGTGTCTGCATATATAATTAGTATTTAATCCAAGAGAGTTCATATTATGTTAAGCCCTAAATATAATTACTGATACAGTTATTTAAAAAGCACACACACAAAAACAGACATACAGGGAGGAAGGCTATGCAATGATGAAGGTAGAGATGGGAGAGAAGCAGACACAAGCCAAGCGAACCTAATGATTGCTGGCAACCACCAGAAACTAGGAGAAAGGCACAGAATTAATTCTTCCTCAAAGCCTCAAGACGAACTAGCCTTTCCAAGACCTTGATTTCTGACTTCTAACCGCCACTCGTCTGCCAGTTTCTTGTACTATGGTACTTGAATGTTGCTGTGAAAAAACATTCCAGAAGCTATGTCACCAGATTTTACATACAAGCAGGTTTACTCATGGTAGACAAGTTACAGCAAAGTTTCCAGACTAAGACAGACAAAAAAGGAGAGGCAGACTGTTTCTGAACGTTTAGCCACTAAAACTTTATGAATTGCTGTTGTTAGGTGCCACAGAGTTGCTACCGACTCATAGCGACCCTATGCACAATAGAACAAAACGTGGCCTGGTCCTGGGACAACCTCACTATTGTTGCCACGCTTGAGCCCATTGATGCTGCCACTTTGCCAATCCATCTCCCTGGGAGTCTTCCTCTTTTTCTCTGACCTTCCATCTTACCAAACATGATCTCTTTCTTCAGTGACTGGTCCCTCCTGACAACATGACCAAAGTAGGAGAGATGAAGTTTGGCCATCTTGGCCTCCAAGGAGCACTCTGGTTGCACTTCTTCAAACACAGATGGTTCTTTTGGCAGCCTATGGCACTTTCAATATTCTCCTCCAACACCATACATAACTCAAGAGCATCAATTCTTCTATGGTCTTCCTTATTCACTGTCCAGCTTTCACATGCATATGAGGTTATTGAAAACACCATGGCTTGGGTCAGGTGCACCTTAGTCCTCAAGCTGACATCTTTGCTCTTCAACATTTCATAAAGGCCTTGTGTACCAGATTTGCCTAATGTAATACTTCCTTCATTTGATTTCTTGACTACCTCTTCCATGAGTGTGGATAGTTGATCCAAAAAGAATGAAGTCCTTGACAACTTCAGTCTTTTCTCCATTAATAAGAATGTTGTTTACTGATCCAGTGGTGAGGATTTTTGTTTTCTTTACATTGAGATATAATCCATACCGAAAGCTGTGCTCTTTGATCTTCATCAATAACTATTTTTAAGTATTCTTCACTTTCAGCAAGCAAGATTGTATCATCTGCATATCGCAGGTTGTTAATGAGTCTTCCTCCAATCCTGATGCCACTTTTTTTTTTCCCATATAACCCAGCTTCTCAGATTATTTGTTCAGCATACAGGTCAAATAAGTATGGTGAAAGAATACAACCCTGTCGCAAAACTTTCTTAATTTTAAACAATTCAGTGTTCCCATGTTCTGTTCCAACAACTACCAGGTCCAGGTACAAATTCCTGCTGATATTTAAAATACCAGTGGCATAACTTCCAGAATCACAGCAACTCACAAGCTACCACGGTATGACAAACTGACAGATGAGTGGTGGAATCTTACTAATAGCAATGGAACATTGTCTGAAACAGTGCAAGACGATGAAAACCACCAGAATATTGGCAGATATAGTGCCAGTAGATGAGCCCCTCAGGTTGGAATGCACTCAAAATATGACAGGGCTTCATCCTATAACTGATTGGAATACCTAAAAGCGAATCTAGAGTTTGCTCAGTGAAATAGGCTTATTATGGAGCCTTTGTAGTGTATAGGACCGTAGGCGGTATCCTGAGCCCCATCCAGAACCTTCTGAGGTGGGACATTCCCACTTAAAAGGACATGAAGACCAGCCCAGAACAGCTATAGGAACAGAAGATACTTCTTGAAAGAAAAACCACCAGGAAAAATAAAAAACAAGAAGAAGCAAGCTGTTCACCAGGAAGCCATCAAATCCCCTTCAGGACAACTCCTCCCTTCCAAGATTGAAATTCAAAGGGAACACAAGAGCAGGCATCTAAGCCTGCTGGCAACCACATTGGTGTACATGTGAGTGGAAGTAGGGGAAAGGCAGTAATGATGATATGAGCTGATTTCAACCACGTTCCAAAGACTCCTGTCGACCTGGAGATGAGAGAGAGAAGAGGAAGAGCTGCTTGGTCCGAAGGTTAGAGAGACCTGGGAACTCCTGAGACCATGGACAAGGGCCTAGCCATGGAGGGCTAGAGCTGAGAATAAAGCTGATATGAAGTGGAGGGAGATGTACAAGAATACCCAAACTTGCAAATAGTACCCATTTGACCTGGTTTTGACAGCTTGATGATCAGAACTTGACTAGAGGAAGATTAAAACATTTTGATAAAGGAAACCATTGTAAATTGTTACAATTTGATGAACTTGACCTATACTTGTGGATGTAGTAGCTGAAAATACCAACTAAGAGGGAAGGCGTCTTCACATCAAGGATCAATCCGATCCCCTCTGTACAGAGGGTTGATACGGACAGGCAACTTAGGCATTGGCTACCTAAAATGGGGGGTAGGGAGGCTATAACAGCACAAAGTGACCGACTTATAAGTTTTCAAGAGGGAGTTTAGTTTCAGAGTGTGCATGGGGAAGGTAGAATCCCCACTGGATAGTTTTCATCTTGCCTAGATGGATCTAGTGAAAGGAGATGGGGATAAGATTCTTTTGATTCAGCAATAAGTCACTGTTATCATGACTAATTGCGATTGTCACAACTGTAAAGGTAGAAGTTTTGTAACAAAAAGGAGGGGGGAGCAATTGATCTTACATTCCAGGAACAGAGGACCCTAGCACCATCAAGGGAGAAGAACATGAGCAGAACATGGGACCCTATCCAGAGAAGCAACAACACCAGAGATGGAGGCAAAGGTGATGGCATGGAAAAATAGAGCAGCCAAGGACTCAACTCATGGAAAGAGAAAGGCTGTGTTCTGGCGGCCAGAAGGCAGACTTGCAGAACATACCCTTTGTTTGTTTAAACAATTACATATTCCTGAGTGTTTTATGTACATAAAAGCAAAACAAAACAAAACAAAAAAACAGAAAGCCAGAGGGAATAGAAGCAAATACTGTTAACCGATGATGCAGGGAGGGGACTGTAATCATTGCAGTGAAACAAAATGCAATACGTTGAGTGCAAAACCAATGTTCTCCTATGTAAACTATCACTCAATTCAAATAAAAGCTCCCCCCCCCCTCCTTTTTAAAATACAACAGGGGAAGAACTTCTCAAAGTCGAGTTGACTGTACTGATCCAAATGGAGTAAAACTTTCAGGACCTTCATTTGCTGAAGGGACACAACTCAAAATGAGGAGAACCCACTGCAAACGTTCTTCAATAATCTGAACAAAGAATGTACGAAATATGAATCTAGGAAAATTAAAAATTGTGAAAATGAAATGGAATGCATAAAGATTTATATCCTAAGGATTAGTGAGCTGAAATGGACTGCTATTGACCATTTTGAATCTGATAATCATATGGCACTTATGAGAAACCTGTACATAGACCAAGGGGCAGTTGTTCGAGCAGAACAAGGCAAAACTGAATTGTTTGCCATCAGGAAAGGTGTGCACCAGGGTTGTATTCTTTCACCACACTTATTCAATCTGTATGCCAAACAAATAATCTGAGAAGATGGATTACATGAAAAAGAATGTGACATCATGATAAATGGAGAAAAGACATAAGGTGTCAAAGACTCCATGTTGTCTGGATCCACAATCAGCACTCACAGAAACAGCAGTCAAGAAATCAAACGACCAGTTGCATTAGGCAAATCTGCAACTTAAGTCTAAGGTGCGCCTGACCCAAGTCATGGAATTTTCAATAGCTTCATATGCATGTGAAAATTAGACAATGAGTAAATAAGACCACAGAAGAACTGATGCATTTGAGTTATGGTGTTGGAGAATAATATTAAAAGTGTCATAGACTGCCAGAAAAAGAAACTAATTTGTGCTGAAGAAGTGTAGTCACAATGCTCCTTAGAAGCCAGGATGGCAAGACTTCATCTTTCATACTTCAGACATGTTATCAGGTTTGACCAGTTCCTGAAGAAGGACATTATGCTTGGTAAAGTGAGGGTCAATGAGAAGGAGGAAGATGCCCAATGAGATCGATTAGCACGGTAGCAGCAGCAATGGGCTCAAGCATGACAACAACTGGATGGATGACACCGAATCAGGCAGTGTTTTGTTCTATTGTGCATAGGGTCGCTATAAATCGGAACCAACTGAATTTACCCAAGGACAATATCCAGAAGGATTAGGAAAGAAGGAGAAACAGAACCTAACAACAACAACCTGCTAGAACTATGAGAGATTAAAATGTTTAAGCCACCCATTTTGTGGTAATGCATTACAACAGCTGTTAGAAAACCTAAGCTACAATAGAAACTAACTCTAAGCAATCCTTTCTTCTACTCCAGTGTCAACATCTGTTTAGATAATAACACTTCAGTGAAATAACTATGCAAAAAATAATTATCCTACCTAGTTCTACTAAAATTGCAATTTTTTACAAAGCTGTTGTGGTTGAATCAATAATGCATCACCCTTTGGGTATAATCTCAAAGTTCACTGAAGTTTCATAGAGTAAAAAAGTTGGGGAAACTATTATTCTTTGGAAGGGCACTAGTTTGGCTCTGAATTGCATTTCTGATTTCACTTATTACTACCTACAGAAGATTGTTAGAATTTTTTTCATTATCACACCTCACTGTGTTCATCACTTCATACCTATCTCAGAATTATTGGTGGTGGTCGTTATGTGCTGTTGAGTTGGTTCTAACTGATAGCGACTTTGTATAGGGTTTTTGAGGCAGGTGGGTTCAAACTGTAGAGGTTGCGGTTAGCAATCCAACACACAGCCCACTACACTAACACGGTTCCTTCAGAGGTATTAAAAATGAGTAAATATTCAACAACCTAAACTCCCTAGAGGGGTCCTGGGAGGGCGCTGCAGGATAATGTGCTGGACTGCTAGCCAGGTCAGTTTGAACTGCAAAACTTACCAGCTGTTCCTCAGAAACCCTACACAATATTGGAACAGCCTTGATGGCACTTAACAACAACACACTCCCTGGAAGAAATACGTAGTAGAAATGTCAAAAAATTGTCACCCTGCATATGGCACTTAGTCACACTTCAGGTCTGGAACTGAGCTCACTTCCATAGCTGTACAGTACTTATCCTACAGCACCACACCAAGACTCCAATACCTTAGAATACTTAACCATTTGAGATCAAAAGGGCAAAATTTACCCAAGGACAATGTTCAGAAGGATTAGCAAAGAAGCAGGAATGTAAACAGGAAGCATAGGGAGGAAGTGGGATGAGTGATGGTTCATTGTGGGGATTGCAACTAGAGAAAAGAAAGAAAACATGTATGAATTGTTGAATAGAAAACTGATCTGCTCTGTACACATTCACCTAGTTCACAATACAAAAGTTTTTTAAAATTATCACCTCATTCATAAAATGTACAGTGTTCAAAAAGATACATTAGAAAATAATAGAAATTAGACCATTATAAATTAGCTCTTGCTGTTGTTTGTTGTTAAGTGCCATCAAGTCAGGTTCTGACCCATAGCGACCCTGCATAGGGTTTTCAAGGAGCAAGTTTTCAAGTGAACTTGAACCTCCGACCTTGTGGATCAAACCGACCTTGCAGTACAGCGCATTAATCCACAGGGTCATACCAGGACTCTTTAGGAGAGTGAATAAAACCAACCATGAAAATGGCAAAATTATATTTCTGTGCTTCTTAGTTATATTTTCTGTGCTCCTTGAGCAGAGTAACTGTACTTAAAATCTGAAATATGTTCTCAAATAGCAACACTTTCCATCTGAAAGAATAGTCAGAATAGAAAATATAAGAACCAAGAAAACAGACGGCACCACAGCTGTGTGCCCATGCAGAAAAGGGGAGCATCTTTGAAGTATTAAAAACTCTGATGTTGGAGCCTGATGGGAAAGGACAACCCCATGACTCTGGCATCTGCTTGCAACAGATGCTCTCTGTAAAGACAGGTGATTTCTTGATTTGGTATTCCATACAATGGTGCTGTGCTGTCATTCAGGACAAGATGATGAACAAGTCAGTCAGTAACACTGAAACCTGGTTGAATGAGTCAAAGTTACAGATCATAGAGTGTCTCAATTACTCCAAATATATTCAAGTGTTAACCAAAAGAACAATGGTGAGAAGGAAAAAAAAAAAAGAAAAAGTAAAGTGGCTATTGAAAAAAAGAATGAAGAAAAATGGCTTAAAGCCAACAGTTACGAAAAACAATAGCAAGCAGACCTCACTGATCTGCAGCAACTAACAGCGGAAGGCTCATTTTGAGTAGCAAGGGTACAAACAAAAACAGATGCTGCAAGGAGAAACCGCAGCTGCTAACCAGAAGGTTGATTATATATATGCTCAGTGAGAAAAATACTGTGATCCATACAACTATTAAGCCACGTGTAAGAACGTGGTTTTGTTAAAAAAAAATTTTTTTAAAGGCAGCTCTATGCATAGTTGTCTGAAGGAAATTCTAAGAAGTGTCTCAAGTTCACCAAGAAATATTAATCAGTCAGTGTTATTACATTCAAAGAGCAAAGCAACATCTGAGAATAGTACTGTTTCAACCTCTATGAAATGTATAATATTGCAAATTTGGCATTTCAAATTAGTATTATGAATGATTCTTAAATATATTTATTTGCAAAAAAATGTTATACCCTTATCACATATCTTTTACTAAATTCCTTGTGAGGGAAAAAAAAAGATAAATATGAAAATGCGCCTTAAAAACAACAGATAAGTATTTTAGTGACTGTTGTTAAGTGCCATCTAGTCGGTTCCAACTCATAGCAACCATGTATAGGGTTTCCCAGGATCAGCTGGTTAGTTTGAACCACAACCCTGTGGATCAAATTGATCTTGCAGTCCAGTGCTTATCCTACAGCACACCATGTTGTTGTTGAGTGCCATCGAATCAGTTCCGACTCATAGCGACCCTGTATAGGATTTCTGAGGAGTGTCTGTCGGATTGAAGCACCAACTTAGTGGTCCAGTGCCTCATCCTACAATGCCGCACAGAATGGGGAGATTTTTGAAGCATAACAGTAAAGGAAGAATTCACAATTGTAAATATTTCTATATATGTTGTTACGTAACATCAAGTCGGTTTTGACTCACAGTGATCCTGTATAAGGTTTCCAAGGAGTGGCTGGTGGGTTTGAACTACTGACCTTGTGATTAGCAGTCAAGTGTTTATCCTACAACGCCATATGAGTACTCCAAATAAAGAATGCTGTGGTTGTTGTTAAGTACCATCCATTCGGTTCCTACTCATGACAACCCTGTATAGAGTTTCTGAGGAGCGGCTGTAAACTGCTGACCTTACCATTGAAACCAACCTCACGGTCCAGTTCAACCGTTCTTTAAAAATAAAATTACAGACTTGATTTTTTTAATTTAGAGACATGCTTAAAGATAATAACACTTAGATTATAAAACTATATACACAGTATAAAACAATTCTGTGTTCTTTAAAGGAACCCAAGACTATGGCCATTGGTCACACTTCAGGTCTGGAACTAAACTCTCCTTCATGGCTTAATTTTCAGCCAAGCAGTAGATAGTTTTATAGAGGGAAACAACAATATTAGTGAGCCATTCAAGAGCCTAAGGGCAGCATTTATCTAAGGACAAAATTCAGAAGGGTTGAGAAAGAAGGTGGAATGGAAACAAGAATCACAGGGAGAAAATGATGTTAACTGATGTTTTATTGAGAAGATTGAAATCACTGAAATGAAATGAAGTGTAAGATTTGTTGAATGTAAAACTGATGCTCTTCTCTGTAAGCCTTCATTCAAGTCTCAAAAAAAGTTTATATATATATATGGAATTATGGTGTGGCACTGTAGGATAAGCACTACACTGATAACCGCAAGGTATGTAGTTCAAACCCACTCCTTAAAACCCCTATACAGGGTCACCCAGTCAGAACTGACTCAATGGCACTAAACAACAAAAGCATACATATATACATTTTAAATAATCACATATAATAGGAGACAAGTGTGGGAGTGTGAAGGAAATATATCAAATATTAACAATATTTATTCAGGGTTGGCAGAATGAGGGGTGATTTGGACTTTGTTTTCTGTGGTTTTATTTCAATTTTCTACAGCAAGCAAGTGTTGCATTTGTTACAAGAAAAATACAGTATGACACTATTTTTCAAGTATTATACTTTGCAAAGTAAATTCAATTCTAACCATAAAAGGCCAATGCATATCAATGATACAGACACAGGCTAACTGTAAGTTGGTAGTATAAAAAATCATTTCCTTTTGTGAGAACACAAATTGGCTTACTACCAAATATCACTGTGTTGTCATGTTATATTGCCGACCTATTATATGTCCAATCAACGCCCCTGAAAGCAACAGTCAGGAAATCAAATGACATAATCCATTGGGCAAATCTGCTGTAAAAAGACCTCTTAAAAGTATTAAAATGCAAAGATAATCACTTTCAGGTCTAAGGTGCACCTGACTCAGGTCACAATATCAGTTACCTCACATAACTGCCAAAGACAGACAACAAATACGAAAGACTGAAGAAGAATTGATATCTCTAATTATGATGTTGGCAAAGAGTAATGAATATATCATGTACTGACAGTAAAATGAATAAATGAGTCTTGGCAGAATTACAGCCAGTATTCTCCTAAAAAGCGAGGATGGTGGGACCTCGTCTCACATGTTTTGAACATGCTATCAAGAGGGAGGAGTGCCTGGAGAAGGACATTGGGTTTGGTAAACACAATGCAAAAGAGGAAGACTCTCTAGGAGATTGAGTGCCACAGTGACTGCAAGAATGGGCTGCAATTGAGCAACGTGTGAGGATGACACAGGACCAGGCAGCGTTCGTTCTGTTTTACCTAGGGTCATTGTGTATGTAACATCATTAGGGCACCAAACCTCTGGTAGCGCAGTGGTTACGAATCGGGCTGCGAACCGCAAGATCAGCAGTTCGAAACTACCAGCTGTTCTGTGGGAGAAAAGATGAGGCTTTCTTCTCCCGTAAACATTTACATCTTCAGAAACCCTGTACAGGGTCGCTAAGAGTTGGAACCGACTCCACGGGACATAACAACAACAAACAATAACTACATGCAAAGCATATAAACGTGCAAATTTTAAAGTGAAAATTATGTCTTTATCTATTTACTTAAAACAATATACCAAATTGTTAATAGTTTGTTTGGATTAATAAAGAAAACAATAGCAAGATACGTCATCCTGATGATCTCTGTGACATAAGAATTGATGCATGATTAATCTGATAATGATGTTGACCTAGGACAAGATCAACTAGGCAATGAAACTCAAATCGACCTATTAATTTAGTATATGTTTTATCTTCATTAATTAAGATGCTTCAGTATTTTTTTTTTCTTGTTGTTGTCTTTGGGTTGGTTTCATGTCATTATGACCCTATGTACAACAGAACAAGAAATTGCCCCATTCTGTGTCATCCTCAATCATTCCTATATTGAGCCCACTGATGCATTTTTGTTTGTTTGTTTGTTTTTTTTTTTTTTTTTTTTTGAGCTTCCAAGCGCTGTTTACTGTTCAGCAGCAGAATGCCCGATGGACAGACCGGGGTTCTGGCTCTGTGGGGTGAGGAGTTAGTGCTGACGGACTTGGGAAGACATGATTCTGTCAATGAATACTCGACAAGACATGTAGGATGGGGGCGGGCAGCAGGCGGCTTCTGGATTCTGGGACCTGCGTGATGGGGCACGGGTTGGCCGTGGTCACAGTGCGCTTCGGCAGCATGCGCTCTAGGCCCCAGAAACACAAAGTGAGCGGGACAGAAACGGGAGGAGTTCCTGAAGGTCAGTGGTCTAGGGTGGGGTGAGCTCCCGTGGCTCTCTGGTACCTGGTGGCCGCGTGGCCCTTAGATGACCTTCTTGAGCGCATCACAGAGGATGAGCTCATGCCCATGCTGCACAGCAGGTTGGACCACGCGCCCTTGAAGAAGGCTTTGCCCCCCTAGTCCCTGAAGATCTTCCGTCAGCAGTGCAAGGTGCCGGTGTACATAATGTAGGTTCCTTTGCGCCCGGATTGTATCATCATGCGTCTGCATACAGTGTCGAACGGGGTAGGAGACAACGCCAGCCACAGCGGTCACTGTCTGTGCGATCATCCAGCTGACCACGATGTGTGTGTTCTTGGGGTCGGGCAGCATGCCTTTGGTCCTGTCGTAGACACCGAAGTAGGCAGCGCGGTAGATAATGATTCCCTGCACCGACACATTGAAGCCCTGGTACAGCCCGCGGATGCCATCTGACTTGCTGATCTTCACCAGACAGTCTCCCAAGCCCTTGAACTCCCGCTCGGTGCCAGACTTGCCGACGTCGACCGCCAGCCAGCGAATAATGCCAGAACTGCTTGTGCTTGTCCACAGCGCCCAGGAAGACCTGCTTGTACTTGTCCTTGAAGGCAAAGTTGAGGGCCTGGGTGGGGAAATAGCAGATGACATTGGCCAGGTTCCCGCACCAGAATGACAGCATGCCCTATGACTTGGGGATCCACACGATGCAGTCCATGATGCCCTTGTACTGCTGGTCGGCCGTGATCTGCTTGCTGGCATGCTGCACCTGCAGTAGCAGCTTGACCCGCTCAATCAGGGCCACAGCCATCCTGGAGATAGCGACAGCGATGCCGCCCACCAAGAAGTCCTTGGCTAAGGAGATAGCCTGTTTCCTCATGGTGGTAGAGAGCATTGCGAAGCGGGCATAGAGTTGGAGTGAACGCACTTGGGCCTGGAGAATGGACGCCGCTGGCTCCTTCTCTGCTGCCTGGACCTAAAAAAGCTCAATCCATTTGTTGAAGGTCTTCCTCTTTCTCACTGACTGTATATTAAGCATGATATCCTTCTCCAAGGACTGATCCCTCCTGATAACAAGTCCAAAGTACATGCGACAAAGTCTTGCCATCTAACATTGCTTTCTAAGGCGATTTCTAGCTGTGCTTATTCCGAGACAGATTTGTTAGTTCTTCAGGCAGTCCACAGTATATATTTAACATTCTTCACCAACACCATAATTCAAAGACATTAACTCTACCATGCTGATGTTAGGTGCCAGGGAGTCGGCACTGACCCATAGCGACGTTATGAACAGCAGAACGAAACACTGCCCGATCCTGGACCAACCTCACCACTGTTGTCATGCCCATGTCCACATGTCCATCGATGCTGCCACTTGGCTAATCCATCTCGTTGGTCGTCTTCCTCTTTTTCTCTGACCCTGTGGCCTTACCAAACATGATATCCTTCTCGAGTGACTGGTCCCTCCTGACAATATGTCAGAAGTTGAGAGATGAAGTTTGGCCATCTTGGCCTCCAAGGAGCACTACGGCTGCACTTCTTCCAAAATGGTTCTTTTGGCAACCCACGGTATTTTCAATATTGTCCTCCCACACCATAACTCAAAAGCATCAATTCTTCTACGGTCTTCCTTATTCACTGTCCAGCTTTCGCATGCATATGAGCTTATTGAAAATACCACCGCTTGAGTCAGGTGCACCTAAGTCCTCAAGCTGACATCTTTGCTCTTCAACACTTTTAAAAGGTCTTATGCAGCAGATTTGCCTAATGAAATACATCGTTTGATTTCTTAACTGCTTCTTCTGTGAGTGTTGATAGTTGATCCAAGAAGAATGAAGTCCTTGACAACTTCAATCTTTTCTCCGTCTTCCAAATTTCTTGGCAGAGATGAGTGAGTGTCACCTGTGCCGACTCAATTTCTTGAAAGATTTCAATTTTTATTCCATCAATTCCTGGTGCCTTGCTCTTTGCCAATTTCTTCAATGCACCTTGGACTTCCTCCTTCAGAATCATTGGCTCTTGATCATATATTACCTCTTGAAACGGGTAAACATTAACTATTTCCTTCTGATATAGTGACTCTGTGTACTCCTTCCATCTTTTCTTTTCTTTTTTTTCTTAATTTAAGGTTTTTATTGTGAATTGAGTGAACGAAAGTTTACAGGGCACATCATCAGGTTCACATTCAACAATTCATATAACTTCTTTCATTACATTGATTATAATCCCCTCCATATACCATCAGTTAAAAGTATTTCTCTTTATCC
>NW_006408773.1:4153296-4154917 GCF_000296735.1 Chrysochloris asiatica
AGACAGCAAGGGACCAATGAACAGCTACCAAAAGAGAAGAATGTCCACACCTTTATCTCAGCGGTTCTGCCAGGCGTCTGTGGCCACTCCGATCTTCCCCCACATGGTCTTACCCAAGATGGCAGCTCCTGCAGCAGCCGAGCGTCCCAGACTAGAAAGCAATAGATTTCTTGCTTCTGCCACAAATTCCCCCAGCTGTGAGCCTTCCAACCTTTTAAGTATTCCTTTATATGTGGTTCAGAGTTCTGGGACCATCCCCTGAGCCTGCTTGGTCGGGTATTCTGTGTTGTTGTTGGCGGAGCTCTCTGCTATACGTCCACCCGATCCGCCATCTTGTTTGTTCTCCCCTTCCATCTTTTCTTGATGCTTTCTGTATTACTCAATAATTTGCCCCAAATCTTTCAATAATGAAAGTCGAGACTTGAATTTTTTCTTCTTTTCAGCCATATTTCAAGATGGCAGATAGGGTAGATGTACAGTAAGGAGTTCTGTCCACAACAATACAGAATACCAGACCAAGCAGGCTCAGGGGATGGTGCTAGAACTCTGAACCAGGTATAAAGGAATATTTAGAAGCTTGGAAGGCTTACAGCTAGGTGAATTTGTAGCAGAGCCAAGAAATCCATTGCTTTCTAATTCAAGACAATCAGCTTCTCCCAGAGTTGCCATTTTGGGAGAGACCAAGCATGGGAAAGATGAGAATAGCCATGAATGCTTGACAGAACCGCGGAGATACAGGTGTGGACATTCTTTTTTTTTGGTATCTGTTCATTGGTCTCTCGCTGTCTGTGTACCTCCATTCTGGTGACTAGAGGGGATGCCTGAGCGAAGGGACATCCCACCCCCTCCCCTGGAGGGTTCTATTACACATACGCACAGATCTCCTCAAAATTTAAAGTGATAGTTTCCACTTAAAACCAAACGGCCACCACTCGTCTGTCAGTTTGTTGTACTGTGGTGGCTTGTGAGTTGCTGTTATTCAGAAAGCTATGCCACCGAAGTTTTAAATACCAGCAGGGTCACCCATGGCGGACAGGTTTCCGATGAGCTTCCAGACAAAGACAGACTAAGAAGAAAGAGTGACAAACTACTTCCGAATCTTTAGTCACTGAAAACCTTATGAATAGCAAAGAAACACTGTCGGATATAGTGCCGGAAAAATGAGCCCCTCAGGGTTGGAAGGCACTCAAAATGCAACTGGGAGGGAAATGCCTCCTCAAAGTAGAGTTGACCGTGATAAAGGGAATGGAGTAAAGCCCTTGGGAAAAACGCTCGTGGGACCTTCATTTGCTGTTGGAGCACAACTCAAAATGAAAAGCAGCAGCTGTAAACATCCACTGAAAATCAAAACATGGAATGAACGATGTATGAATCTGGGAAAATTGGAAGTTGTCAAAAATGAAATTGAAGCATAAACATCGGTATCTTATACATTAGTGAGCTGAAATGGACTGGTATTGGCCATTTTGAATCTGACAACCACATGGTTTACTATGCCGGGAATGACAAATTGAAGAGGAATGGTGTTGCATTCATCTTCAAAAAGAACATATCCAGATCAGTCTTGAGGTACAATGCTGTTTGTGATAGGATACTACCCACGCACCACAGGGAAGCCCAG
>NW_006408773.1:4155402-4160922 GCF_000296735.1 Chrysochloris asiatica
TCCCGCGGAGCAGCTGGTAGTTTCGAACCGCTGACCTTAAGGTTCACAGCCCGATTCGTAACCACTACGCTACCAGAGCTCCTTACTCATATGCAAATCAAGCTGAAGCCAAAGAAAATGAAAACAAGTTCACGAGAGCCAAAATATGACCTTGAATGTATCCCACCTGAATTTAGAGATCATCTGGAGAACAGATTTGATACATTAAACACTAAAGACCGAAGACCAGAAGAGTTGTGCAATGACATCAAGAACATCATACCTGAAGATGGCAAAAAGTCATTGAGAAAACAAGAAAGAAGGAAAAGGTCAAAATGGATTTCAGAAGAGACACTGAAATTTGCTCTTCAGTGTAGAGATGCTAAAGCAAATGGAAGAAATTAGGAGGTCTAAGAGCTGAACAGAAAATTTCAAAGATCAGCTCAAGAAGATAGATCCAAATATTACAACAAAATATGCAAAGATCTGGAATCAGAAAACCAAAAACGAAGAACATGCTCAGCAGTTCTCAAGCTCTATTATAGTCTTTCTTATTGATTGCCCAGTTTTCCCATACATATGAAGCAACTGAAAATACCATGGCTTGAGTCAGAGGCACCTTAGTCTCCAAAATGACAACTTTGCTTTTTTTTTTTTTTTTAAACACTTTAAAGAGATCTTTTGCCAGCAGTTCTGCCCAATGCAATCTGTTGTTTTATCTCTTGTTGTTTCCATGAGTCTAAGATTTTGGATTCAGGTAAAATGAAAACCTAAATCTTGACAACTTCAATCTTTTCTACATTTATTTTGACTTTGCTTATTAGTTTGATGTAATATGGAAACGGTCTACAACAAACGGACTCTTTACGATAATTCTAGTAGGTTTCAAATTCCAATACAAAAACAGTCCTTAAGGAGGGTACAAAAATCCTAAGTACAAACTATGTTGCTCAAACAAAACTATCTGCTTCATTTTTTATTCACCCAGATTAAGACTAATTTTTCACCCCCTCCCTACCCCCCCAAAAAAACAAACAAACAGAGAGAATGGAAGCAAACAGTGTTGAATGATCATGCACGGAGGAGATTGTAATCATTGAAGTGAAATGATGGTGTAAAGCCCATGTTCTCCCATGTAAACTATCATTCAGTTCACAATAAAAACTTCAAGGAAAAAAAAAAAAAACAAAAGACTAAATTTCCAGCCAGCAGGATATTATGCCTCCTTAAAACGGCTATTTTAGAGCACAAGTACCATCCTTATTTGAGCTGTTTAATAACAAAGCACTAGATATTGGATGCTGAAATTAAAAACAAATCTACAGCAAATTAATTCCAAAGTAATAGCAAATGTCATTTTAAAAAATCCCATTAGATTATGTTAAATCATCCTACACAACAGTGGCTTCTAGATAGGCTTCCATCACTTTGGACAGGAAGGAGACTGCAGGGCTAATTGGAATCAGTTTATTAATACTAACAGAAAAAGCACGATCCCCATGGTATTACCTCCCCATGAATCTAGTCCGAGGAAAACAAAATCAAACTAGAAGGACCAAATGACAGAAAATACAAGCAGTGGGCCACCCTCTCGCTGAGGAACCAACTCTAGATTGCAGCTATGTGATTTTATAGTAGCAGCTGTGCCCAAAGAAATGTATTATGGCTCACGGGAACAGGGAAGGACATGTGAAACTGCCCCGGTGTAGCCTTTCTCCATGATGGGGGAGCCTCCTGTAAGATGTTGTTGCTGTAGTTAAGTGCTGTCGAGTCATTTCTGACCCATAGCGACCTGGTAAAGGGTTTCTAAGAAGCAGCTGGTGAGCTTGAACCACTGACCTTGTGGTTCAAACGACTTTGCAGTACAGCGCATTAGCTGTATCAGGACCCCTCCTGTAAGACTGTTGTTGTTGCTATATGCCGTGGATTCAGTTCCAACTCATAGCGACCCTGTACAGGGTTTCCCAGGCTGTAAATCTTTATGGGAGCAGAAAGCCTCATCTTTCTCTCGCGCAACAGCTGGTAGTTTCGAACTGCTGACCATGAGATTACCAGCCCGATTCGTAACCACTACACTACCAGAGCTCCTTCGGAGGTGGATAAGAAATGGTCTTGTGAGAGCTCCTCACCAAAATGCCTACCTTACCATATACAAGGAAGATCACAGGCTATTGTGCCAAAGCTTGGGTCAGACTGCAGTTGAGCTTTGTCTATGTGGCCTATGTGGAGAGTGCAAGGGCACCAGAGAGTGATAGTGGAGTCATTTCTCTACATTTTAATTAATAAATTTTAAAAAGTCTTGTTGCCTCAGAGTAGGGATTGTTGTTGTTAAGTGTTGTCGAGTCAATTCCAACTTGTAGAGACCCTGTACAGGGTTACTAAGGAACAGCAGGTGAGTTTGAACCACCAACCCTGTGGTCCAAACTGACCTTGCGGTCCAGTGTTTTATCCCACAGTGCCACACATGGGTGGGGAACCTTTTTTCCTGTCAAAATCTATAGCATCATTTGCAGGGCATACAAAATTATCAACTTAAAAATTAGCCTGCACACACCTATGGAAGCAATAGCTCAAAAGAGTGAACAAATCTTCACAGCGAGGATCATTCCCACCTCCACCACACACAGAGAAGACAGAGATGGGCAACTTGGACATTGGCTACCCAGAATGGGGGGGCTACAGAGGCAAGAAGTGACTGGCTTACAAGCTTTCAAGAGGGAACCTAGACTCAGAGGGTGTGGAGCAAGGTGGAATCTCCACTGAGAGGTATCCATTCTGTCTAGTCAGGGCTGATAAAAGGAGATGCAGATAGGTCCCTTGAGATACAATAACGAATAGTGGTTATCAGGACTGATTGTAAGGGCTGGAAATGTGAAGGTGGAAGTTTTGGGGCAAAGGGAGGGGAGTGATTAAACTTACAGTCTAGGAATGGAGGTCCGAGACCATCAAAGGAGAAGAGCAGAGAACGGAACCCTACCTAGAGAGGCAGTGATGCCAGGGATGGAGGCAGAGATGATGACATGAGGAGATAGAGTGGCTGGAGACTTTGGACCTGGAGAGGGAGAGGGGTGGTGTGTGGACGACAGCGGGGCAGGCTTGCGGGGTATACCCTTTGGTTGGTCAATGATGCATAGAGGGGATTGTGACCAAGGCAAGGAAAAGATGTGCGATGGGATCAATGTGAAGCTGATGTCCTCCCATGTGAACTATCACATAATTCACAATAAAGCATTAAAAAAAAAAAATCAGCCTGATGTGTTTGGACAAACATTGAATTAACTCATCCCTAATGTGGAGTGAGATTGAAGTCGTCAAGGATTTCATTCTTCTTGGATCAACTATCAACACTCACCGGAAGAAGCAGTCAAGAAATCAAACGACATATTGCATTAGGCAAATCTGATGCACAAGACCTTTTAAAAGTGTTGAAGAGCAAAGATGTCAGCTTGAGGACTAAGGTGCGCCATGGTATTTTCAATAAGCTCATATGCATGTGAAAGCTGGGCAGTGAATAAGGAAGACCGTAAAAGAATTGATGGTTTTGAGTTATGGTGTTGGAGGAGAATATTGAAAGTGCCATGGGTTGCCAAAAGAACCAATAGATCTGTGTTGAAAGAAGTGCAGCCAGAGTGCTCTTTGGAAGCCAAGATGGCCAAGCTTTGTCTCTCATACTTTGGACATACTGTCATGAGAGATCAGTTGCTGGGGGAGGATATCATGTTTGGTAAGGTGGGAGGTCAGACAAAAAGAGGAAGACCCCCAGCGAGAAGGATTGGCCAAGTGGCAGCGTTAATGGGCTCAAGCATGGCAAAGATAGTGAGGTTGGTCCAGGATCGGGCAGTGTTTCGTTCTGCTGTGCATAAGGTCACTATGAGTCAGCACCGACTCGATGGCATCCAACAACAATGTGGAGTGATGCTGAAGTCCTGGTGTGTCACTGTGGGTTAATGCACCAGACTGCAAAGCCATTTGAACTGCAAGGTTGGAGGTTCAAGCTCACCAGCTGCTCCTCAGAAACCCAGTATAGGGTCCCTATGGGTCGGAATTGACTCTATGGCACTTAACAACAACAATGTGATGCCACTGTAGGATCAGCATTGGACTGTGAACCACAAGATCAGCAGTTCAACCCCTTGGAAACCTTATACAGGGTTACTATGAGTGGGTACTGACTCAACAGCACTTAACAACAGTAACAACAACAATGTGATGGCTGGAGTCCTGGTATGGCACTGCGGGCCAATGTGCTGGATTGCAAGATTGGTTTGAAATGAAAGATCAGTGGTTCAAGCTCACCAGCCGCTCGTTAGCAACCCTATACAGTGTCACTGTGAGTCAGTACTGACTGGACAACACTTAACAAAAACAACAACAATGTAATGGCTGGAATCCTGGTGTGGCGCTGCAAGATAATGCACTGGACCACAAGGTAGGTTTGAAATGAAATGTCGGCGGTTCAAGCTCACCAGTCACTCCTATGAGTCAGATGGCACTTTACAAAAACAAATGTGATGGCTGGACTCCTAGTGTGGCAATGTAGAATAAGCACTGGACTGCTAGCCACGAAGTTGGCAGTTCAAACCCACCAGCTGCTCCTTGGAAACTCTGTACAGGGTCGCTGTGAGTTGGAACCAACAAGACAGTATGTAATAACAACAACAACAACAACAACGTGATAGCTGGAATTCTGGTGCAGCACTGCAGGCCGTGGACCACAAGGTCAGTTTGATCCACAAGGTCAGCAGTTCAAACTCACTAGTCACTCCTCGGAAAGCCTATACTGGGTTGCTGTGAGTCGGAACGGACTTGACAGCACTTAACAACATCAACAATGTGACGGTTGAAACTGCAGTTCTCTTGGCAGGGGCAGGTCAAATGATTTTGCGGGTCTTATACAGGACTTTCCCCACCCCTGCCCCAGAGTAAATTCTAACTCATGGAAAACTATTTGTTTCAGAGTTGAACTGTGCTCCACAGGGTTTTCACAGGCTGATTTGTCAGAAGTAGATCATCAAGTTATTTTTTTGAGATATCTCTGGACTTAAATTTCCAACCTTTCAGTTAGCAGCTATGTGTTAATCATTTACACCACCCGGAGGTAATCACATAAAGAGTATAAGACACTAGTAAATAAACATGTCATGTTCCTTCCCATTTTAATATTCACTTGGCCATAGTTTTAAGTACAAAAATCTGACAAGCATTTACTACCAACTGTTATAGAAAGACACAGCATTGAACCAAACAACCAGAGGGAATCATTTATAATCAGATACATCCTCTGCCCTTAAGGAGTTGAAGTTATTCTACGGTAAAACAACATAAAGCCAAAGCACGAATGACCATGGCTGTCTACTACCATTAAATTGAAACTTAAATACCTAACAATAGGGGAATGAGTAACCAGAACAGACAGTTAGTTGGTGGTGATTATGTGCTGTGGTGCAAATTCAAATTAAAGCTGAAGAAAATGAAAACAAATCTACGAGAGCCAAAATATGATCTTGAATTTATCCCTCCTGAATTTAGAGATCATCTGAA